>NW_019174410.1:724097-779581 GCF_002260705.1 Seriola dumerili
CGACGTGTATTCACTCGGTCTACTGGGTCCATACAATCTCAAGTTTACAGTCATCAGTTACAAAATGAGCTTCAAGTTACTGACGTAACTAGCTGTACAACAGCCGGGAGCAACAGAACAATCCTTAGTAACCGCTAAAACGTCTGTCAACGTCAATATCACCACCTGAAATGTTTGTCGGTACGGTTTGTCAGTCGTTGCACTGATTATACTTTTAGCTTCAGAGCTAACATTGGAGCTAACTCACCAGGGCTAACAGGAAAGTTGCGAGCTCGGCATCAAACCGCATCTCTTTCCTCTTCAGGAGCCGTCTCCAGCGGTGGAAAGCCACATCAAGATTTACTCGTGTCGCTTCTTTTCTTTGCCGTTGAACGTGGTTTCTTGTCGGGAGCGGTCCTTCGGGATGCAGATGAATTATCGCCTTTTAGGAGGTTCAGCCATTCCTGTGTTTCTGTCCTGCTAACTTCAAGCGCTGCCGGAAGTTTTCTTCGTGGGACTGAGACCAGACTTGACGCAGCCACCGACTCACACAGCGTCTAGCGTCACAAAGTTGGTATCACAACACAGGACAGTCGGGGCTGGCTGAGTGAGCATGCGCATTTCAGTAGATAACTCTGAAATACAACAGATGGAGGTCTTGATCATGACATCATCACTGTGGCGGCTTCACACACTGTTGCATAGTGTCAATTCATTTTATAGAAAAGCTTCTGGCCACATCTTAGTTGCACCCTTTACAGCACAACCACCAAAAGCTGACATTTAAAAAGTAAAGCTACATGTAATTGTCCACATTGCAAACCAACTTAGTTTTCCACACTTGAGTTAAAACAAAGATATTGAGCTAACTTGACTGATATTGACACATTTGATGCATACAAAACATTTTGATTACTTTTACGGTATATAAATCTATGCATGGGATATAAATACAATCATGCTTTCCGTTATACTTACATAAAATCTGTGATATACAAACATTTTAATTTGCCCATTTTGCATTCAGGCCAGTAGATGTTGCACTGTTCACATGAAGCATCAAGATATAAAACCCTTTGTGGAACCACTTTGCTGAGAAAGTAAAACCTCCGATGCTGTGGGACTCACATCCAGTACCAGGCAGTTGATTTCTGTAAGCAAAGAAGATACAACAAGCCGGGAAATTTTACTCACCCAGTATTTCACTTACTGACTGTGGACTGCTCACAGAGTCAGGTTGTCAGTTCACTGCTGCCATGTTGATTCTGGTGTCCGTATATGTAGTCATGGCGCTGTCTTTACCAGTCATCATATTTCGGCAGTCTTGTTCTGACCAGCTAGGGAAAGGGAAGCAACATAAAACCAGGTGTTATTGCTAAATCAAAATTTACTGATTTAATTATTGTCGTAACCAGGAGGGTAAATAAGTAAACATAAATACAAACAAGGCAAGAGGATAACTGAAGTAGGGGAACAGGAGGCCAACAAAGAGCCTAACTATGCGATTCTAACAACCCGAAAACACTAGAATCAGCGCCCCTGTTCCTAATGTGTCCAACAGTCTTTTTCTAAGGGTGTGATGCACAATCAGAATTTTTAAAACTTAGCCCAGTCCCCAACAATCAACACCAGCATCTCAAACCAAATCACAAATTACACACAAAGGCGGTACAGAGGCGAGCTGCCGATCATGTCAGCCGCCACTAGTGATGTGCGGGCCGGGCTCTTAAACTCTCTTCCTCTGATGCTCAAACGGCAAACAGCTGTGGTGAGGGCTGAAAGGGTCAATTGCTTGCACCAATAGGCAGCACCCGTGGTAGGTCGGAGCCTCCTCTCTCTGCCTCCGACCAGGGACAGGTAATCCATCAGTTAGATGTTAAAATGCCGGAGCTCTTGTGCAGCAACAGGCTGTAAGAAACAACTGCTAAGAGAGCAGTCTTTGCTATGCACGGATACACGCTACGAAGTCGCTGCTAACACCAGTTGCATTCCATTTAATTCGCAGGTTAAACTTTGATATTAGTGTATAAAATAATCTTAGTAAGGCTAATTTGCATACATGTCCACGTTTGTAAATATCAACGTATATGAGGAGAAAGCTTGTAATATTAGCTGAATTACTGTGTGTAAGCTAACTGTGTGGTGTAACCGCTTGTATTAAAACAAAAGTTCGGAAGGTCTGACGTTCACCGAACTTAGTGTTAACAGAGACAGCGGGTGTGTCAAATGTCCGGTATAGTCACGGTCACTAAACGATCCGTTATATACAGGGAACTGTCGTGTCTGGACGAGCTGTTAAAGAGCAGGCAAGCGGACGGTGTGTGTCGTTGTTTGTTCATATAAGTTTGTTTCAGTGTTAGTCGGCTAGTTTTCAGCCTTCTATGTTCATCTTCATTATTGTGATGACAGGAGTCAAGAACATCTTTGGAATGATTCTTGTCTCTGTCAGAATAAAGAATCATCACTGGAGAGCTGAGGAACCATCATGACATGTGCACCTGCACAAGACACCAAAATGAGTATTAGTTCTATTTCTATCGTTATTTCATGTAAAAACGGTTCAGCTAACTTTTTATACAACTAAGCTGGAGGGAATAATGTATTTTCAGATATTTTCGATCATCTAATCAGAGTGCTGTTTCTTTTGTCTTTTTCGCTGTACTACTACAATATGGTATCTGTATGATTTCTCTCTATTATGTTTTTTTTCTATCCAGGCAAGGTCATGGATCTTTGGGGAACACCTACCAACCTCTGCCAGCAATGATAGGAGGCCCTGCACCACCTCCCTGAGGAGAAGAATATACACAGATATTCAGTGTATTCAGATGTGACTTGTGACCTAGAACAACTCTATAACCCTACTGCAGGTTGCCCCTTGATCCTTTCATTCAAGGAGAACACCCCTTCTTCCCTCTACATCCACCAAGGCTTCATTCGTCCTAAATCTTCACCTGTAGATATGTTGATTCAGTCCAAGGGCTGCTTCTCTTGCCCTTACCTGTGGATATGCTGATCCAGCCTAAGAGCCCTCCTACCCCCTTTGATAACTTGAACCTCGCGTGTTACATTGCAAAACCTCTATGAGAACGATTACCCTTTGCTTCTAACCTCCTTTCCAACTTGTTAATCCTTCTTCCTGACCAAATGTCGTAGTAACCCACTTGGGAGAAGTAGATCATATGCAAAAATTTGAACAATCAATTATCTATCCCTTTGTCTTCAACTTGTATAACTGTTCCTGCCCGTTGCCACTCCTTGGGTCTCTAGTTCTTACTTCGGCCTGCAAGACCGCCGCTCGTTTGTGTCCAGTTGCTCACTTCGTAGTATCCCGCTGGTCGGTAGAATTAGCCCGAATGTTGGCTCTAAAACCTGTACTTCCATCACTAACTTACCCCAGAAAACTTGAAACCCTATGAGGACTTGAGTCAATTTTCTCATCAACATGCAGAGTGCACACTATTTGTTGACAGAACTGTTTTACTTCATCCAAAACACCTACATAAGACCCTTGTTCATTCGCAAAAATAAATACAGTGTTAATCATGTTATAATATTTATGAATATTTTTAGTTATATTAACCCAACATTGTCCAGGTTTAACATTGTTAGTCCTTATCCAGCCTATTGCTCCTTCCTTTCTGCCCTTGGCCCTAACAGACTCTCACCTGTCACGTTTACACTCTGCTGCCCATGTGACATTAAGTCGAATTGACCTTTGTGGACTTCCCCACTTGTATGCTAAAATAAAACACAACTGTCAATAGTTTAAACATTAGAAAGTTCATATTTCAATAGGTACCACTCCACACAGTCAGCCAAACTGATACCTGTATAGTTAATATCAGTGTGCTGTATCAACCAGGCATCACTTATTTAGAGGAGATTGTTACTGGAGGCAAAATAAATATTAACTGTCTCACACATTTAGGACTCATGATGAATAATGATTATACTTGTTACTAAAGATCTGTGCGACTGTTGATTCAACTACTTCTTTTTATTAAGCAAACTTACATATGACAGAGAAATTCAGCTTTAAACTTCAATCCACAGCTATTTTTTGATTTTAAATAGGTTACAGTTGATTATAAATTTGTTATATACAGTATTAATTTAATACTTTAATACCATGTTTCCAGTGTTGTAAATTGTTTAAATTAATGTAGTTTATAATGTCCAATAAAGTTATGAAGCTCGTGAATGCTTTAACTTTTTTGTTGATGGTTTTCATAGAACAATCTGGTTATGAATTTTTCACAATAGTAACACGATACAGCATGTGTGGACTATTTCTTTGTTAGCTTTAATCAACAACATAATACTAGAATTATTTAAATGACAACACTGACAATGAACGGAATTCAAAAACATGCTTGACAATGGTTAATTAGGTAAATACTTTCAACCTGTGAGGTGGATCTCTCTCCTCGTCGATCGGTTCACCATGTTGTAACCACTTTACATTACTGTTAGGAGATCAGCCATGACTGAAAGTGCACTAGGTCTTTACATTTCTCAGGAGATTTCAGCATCCCTCTGTCTTTATCAGGACCTGAGCCAGTACAGATGCAATACCGCCTCCACCTGTCTCACCAACGGCAGAGTCCAGACACAGTGTCTAGGTGAGTAACACGCTATCATTCACTTTGAAAAGTAAGACTTGTCTATACCACTGTGATTAAATCAGACCCACAGTGTAAACATGTTCGTACTGCTGATTCTTAATAATGAATAAACGACTGTCTGTTTATGTATTTTTTGGCAGCATATCATATTTGTTACTACTAAGCGGCGTTGCTTGTGCGTGTGTAGTATGCTGGGTGGTAACATTGATTGCGCTTATCAACACTTAGTAGTTTACTCTTAATTTTCTTGCATTTACATTTCATGATATTCATATTTATATTTGCATATTCATATCTACCCTGATTATCGCACACATGAATATAAATAACTTATATGATCTAAAGAAATTGTCCTATAACATGTTTGTCTGTCTCAGGACCAGAATTCCCGTCTAATCACTAATGATGGACCGGCACCTGCCTTTTCTTCTGTATTTGGCCTCATCAGTTATCAACCACATTACATCAACATCTTGAGGTATTATCCCTGCACATGACAGATGTTGTCTATACTGTGATCTTTTGCATATTCCCCTAATCCAATACCCCTTTGCGCTTCTCGCCCAGCAGGAGTTTTTTTCATTTTAAAACACTTTTGTACATAGTTGCGTAGTATGGGATTTTTTTTTATTTTATTTTTTTTTTTTTATAAATGATTCTCTTCTACAAATTCTTCACATGTAAATGTATAATTTGTTCAGATTTATTCATAGTCTCGTTTTTATTACAGTATATGCTAAATAACCTTTAAATGGCTGATTGGTGCATCTTTTATGTTCTGAAGTCCTTAGAATGCTTGAAAAACATTTCATAGTGAAAAGAGGAGCTGCTTGACATGTCCTTATTTATTTATTATTATTTTTTTTTTTATTTATTTATTTATTTTTTTCATAGGGTTGGCAGAATCCTCCTCAGGCTGGAACCATACCTTTGCAGCCCCCCGAAAGCAAGAAATGGTGAGTCATGCGTATGATTTAAACAACAAAATGTTAGGATGAGTTAAAATGATTCTGTTAACATTTTATGTTGATGATGGATTTCACTCTAGTTTACAATGCAGGTCTGTTGTAATGTGTTTCAAATTACCCTCAATAATACACTGTGAACAAGTTTTGCATTTGTAAAAAGAAAAACAAGACTTTATTAATGAAACCAAACAAATGACCAGTGGTGAAGTAATGCAGATACAATGTGAAAGACAGTGTTTGTGTAAAATTTTGCACTCAAGTTCCCACACAGTGTGATACTGAAGTTACAAGTAGAATTTTGAGCCTATTTCAACGGTTTATATTTTATGTAATTGCATTTCCACACACAATTAAACATTTTAAGATGAGTTAAAATAATATTCTGTTTATTACATTTACGTTGTGGTCATATCGAATGCATCAGAAAACAACGTGGATGTGATTATTGATATTTGGCTTGAATATTACAATTAAAATACTCGTTTGGAAACTTGCTGTCTCTGATTTGTTGTTAAGGAACTTATTTTGATGTAGTGAGGAATTACTCTGTAACAACTGTTTATCAATTCACCAACCAAAGCTCTATAAATAGTAAACTACCAGTTAAATTACAACCAGGTAAGGTGTAACATAGCCTGCTTTATGCTGAGAAATGTGTATTAGTTAGCAGATTATTTTTTTTATTTTTTTAAAAAAAACAAAACTGTTGTTGGCTGTAACTGTGTACCTCGGCTCAAATTAGGGTCAAAATGATTTTGAGCTTGTAAAGTGATGTTCACAAATAAATTCCAATGTTTGTAGTTGTAAATCAACCTTTGTAAACCTATAAAATAAATCTGCAGGAGAAATTCTGGTTTGCGTATGTGAAACAATTGCACTTGTGTTGAAGAGATTTGTATTAAGAGTCTGAATCAAAACTCCACAAATGATCAATGTTAAAGAAAGACACTGTAAAAGAAATGGACTTGTCAACATCTGTGTTGTGATACAGAGCAGGTCTTTATTGGTGAAAAGGGACAAACAGCTGGCATTAGCAGCTGTTGACAACCAGACAATAATTGTGAAAATGATGACATTGATAACAATGATATATAATAGCTGCAATAAATGATAATGATGATAACAGCATTGGTCATTGATGAATGAATTTGATGATTTCATTACAAAATTGCAAAATAACAAGTGGGGGGGCCAGCTTGCTAGCATTAGCTGCCATCTTGCTGGCATTGTTCACTGATGAATGAATTTAACAAGTTATTAGATTGCAAAATAATGTAATGTAGTAATGTAAAAAAGTGAGTACTTTCTAAATGCACTGTATGTGTAACTGATTGATCTGTCCAACAGCCATCTCTAGTATTCTTTCCCAACAGGTGCCTCCCACCAGGGAGTTTCTCTAGGATGAGGTTTAATTCAGGCAAAGTTTATGTTCTTACAGCCGTTTTCACACCACTGCTGTGATATTAACATTTGAAACCTTTCTGTCTCTCTCTCTCTCCCTCCAGGTGACAAAGAAGCTGCTGGTGCTGCTTCTGAAACAGCTGCCTGGGTTACCGATGTTGGTATGTTGGCTTTCCAAGATGGTGGCTGGATTGACGACGCTGCATCTTCGAAGTGGACCCCCGGAGGTGCCTGCCTTCTCATTGAGGCATAGCGGCGGTCCTACCTGGAAGGGGAAGCACATGATGCTCAGCCTGACTGTTGCCAAGGTGATCCTGAGGATCTCCTGGGAGGAGTGGAGGCTGTATTGTTGGAGGGAGGACACATGGGGCGGAGGAGACGTCCCTCCTCATCCAGGATCTCCACGTCACCCTGGTGGCTAGTTCTGCTTTGCTGGGCGCAAGGCCGGGGCTGGGGGCTATTCTTTCCCAACAGGTGCTTCCCACCAGGGAGTTTCTCTAGGATGAAGTGTAATTCAGGCAGAGTTTATGTTCTTACAGCTGTTTTCACACCACTGCTGTGTGTGTACTAAAATCACACACAAATATTAACATTAACATTTGAAACCTCTCTCTCTGTCTCTGTCTCTCTCACTCTCTCTCTCTCTCTCTCTCACTCTCACTCTCACTCTCTCTCTCTCTCTGTCAAAGAAGCTGCTGGTGCTGCTTCTGAAACAGTTGCCTGGGTTACCGATGTTGGATTGATAATGTCACATTGAGGCATAGCGGTCCCAGCTGGAGGGGAAGCGCGGGATGCTCGGCATGACTGGTGCCAAGGTGATCCAGAGGATCTCCTGGGAGGAGTGGAGGCTCCACTGTTGGAGGAGGACACATGGGGCAGAGGAGATGGTCCTCCTCATCCAGGATCTCCACGTCACCCTGGACGTCTCTTTGCTGGATTCTCTCTGCATCCAGGACATATGGAGACACAGAGGAGCCACCAGCTGCATTCAGGACCCAGCAGGTGCAGCTGTACAGAGACTGGTAGACTGACAAAGGGGCGGGGTCAGCCTTCCAGCTTCCACCTTAACCAGTTCATCACAGGTACAATCGTGTGTCTCAGAGCTTGTGATTCAGTATAATGTGTATTATCATTTCATGCAAACATGAAATGCGTTTTTGATCCAAAACCTTTTTCCTCAAGCCAGTGCCAAGTACTTCCAAGCTCCTGGCAACACCTGCCTGACAGAGCAGGAGGAAGAGCGAGTTGTCTTCCCTCCCAGAGACCAGGAGAGGCAGCCCAGGTGACAGTTCAAGGCAGCGACGGGGAAGAACACCTCCTGTCCTGGGAAGGAGAGTCTCCAGAGGTGAGAGTCACTTCAGATATCACTGTTTCCTCTAATGAATATCAGATCTATATTCACACACACTGCTCTCTGATTATCTTTCAGCTGTCTTCTTGGACTGAACTCGGGCCCTGCAAACTGGGCCAGTGTTAGCCGCCTGCTGGAGGCCGTTTGCAGCCGGCTCTGCGTCTTCACCCGGTGGCCACGTGGTCCATGATTTGGATTACCTTCAAAGTAAAAGTCTGAACATGGTAAGAGGGAATTATTGGCTCCGTTGTACAAAACCTTATACAATTTATACTGCCTAACACAGAAGCACAGACACTTTCAAAACAAGAGTCTCAAAAAGGTAAGAGGTAAGGAAGGTCATAAACGTTCGATCTTTGAAGCGATCGTCTATATGGGGATATAGTGGTATAGCTTCATTGCAGATCAACTTCTCTAAGTGCATGCACGTGTGTGTACAGTTGTGAATGAAGGTACAGGTGAACTTCACTGTCACAAGACAAGTTTGCATCATAAAGAGGTGGATAAATCTTATTTAGTAACAAGTATAAATTATAGTAGAGATGTAAAATAATACTTCATAGCTCAGTGAGGACAGAGCAACAGTCTGACAGCTTGACTGGAAGCTGTTGCAGCCGTCCATAAGTGATGGAGGGAAGGTGCAAAAAGTCCAGGAGCCGTTATTCATCATCAGTCTTAGTGTTAGAAAACGTTTTACACTGTGGTTTTACAGCTTAACGTTAGCACACATGCTAACTTCAGCTACAATAACATTACAAGTTACTCCTCACATATACGATATTGGCATTCAGCCTGTAAGACTAATGTAACAGTTGTGACAGCTAACCGTGTTAGCAGCATCTTCACACGGCTCAGCCAGGAGCCTGTTGCTGTCAGGTTGATGCAGGTGGGTTTACCTGGTGTCCTCGAGGACACAGGTCAGATCCACCCCTCCCTCCTCCCCAGCTCCACCCTTTCATCCAAACATGGTTTCTTCTGGCGCCAAAAAACCAAGATGGCGACGTCCATTAAGCCAAACTCAGGCTTCAAAACTGCAGTTCACAAGCCGATGGGTGACGTCACGGCAGTTTGCCACTTGACGCAGACACACGCGCACATGCACGGATGGTACAGTGTACAGAATATCATATGTTAGTGTTTGCAGACCGAAGATCTAGTTTATTGAACAAGGTTCCCTGAGCTGATGGAATCTAGTGGCCACAGCAAATGAATTGGTGATTGTGAAGTTTGTCCTGTTTTCTTTTATGGTATATGGTGCACAAACACACAGCCTAGTAAAGTCCAGGCAGGAAGACAACAGCAAGAAGCGCCTGAGTTCAGCTTCAACCCTGGTTCTTTCTTGCAGTGTTGCATGTTCTCCTCGTGTTTCCTCCAGGACTCTGATTGTACAAAGTCTGTACAATGACATGCGCATTTTTGATGCTTCACTATACTATGACATTTTTATGATAATTTGATGCCTTACTAATTGGACGCTCGGATGAAAATCGGTTGCTTTCAAAATCAACATGAATGTTACAATCTCCCACTGTAATGACTTTATCTTTACTAAGAACTAACTCAGATTAAGTAACTAATTATTAGATGTGTTTTCCAGCTTCGGTGTGAAAGACTAAGAGTAAAGCTCTGAAATGAGTTATGACTAAGTTTAGGTTTAGGGCCGATTAATAAGCTGGAGTGATGAACCCACAGAAAGTCATCAGCTGAATCTGCAGCTCCCCACAGCTCTAAGGAGATTTATAGTGAGTTTCAGCCCATCGTCCGGCTGCTGCAACATTTCGGTTTAGCCCTCTCACCTCTCTCGTACTGTTGTTTTTGACAGCAGCAGGCAGCTGTTTCCAGTGAAAAATACCTCTGTCCAGCAGCAAACAGCAGACAGACACAGGCCAGGTTTCCATTCAGACGTAGCAGCAATTATAACTGAATTCTGTGGGAATCAGGAAAAACTTTATTGATCCCTGCAGGGAATTGATTTGTTACTTAACACTCAGTAAAGAGGAAGTATAAAATAGTAACTATAATAGATGCAAAAAGTAAAAACAATGTAATAATAAATACAAATGATAATACATTTATTTCCTTTCAATGCACTCAAGGACAAAAACAAGCTATAAAATAGAGCATAAATTAGATTGCATGAAATAAATATGGTTGCACTGAACGCACATGTTGGAGGTGTTTGGTTGTGAAGTGAGAAGCAGAATCTTGAAATCAATACGATGTTTAACAGGGAGCAAGTGCAGCTGCTGGAGGACAAAATGTATGTTCCATTGAAGAGGATCTGCTTCATGATTCAGGCTGCCGCATCTGAACCAGCTGAAGTTTATGGACGCGTTTTGTGAGGAAGACGAGAGAGGACAGAGTTACAGTAATCAATGCGAGTTGCGATAGATAAATAGGAGGCATTGTCCATGATTGTCAGCAGTTTATCACAGTATGCGTGTACATTAACTGCAATGTGCAAATGTAAATAAATTAAAAAGGTGCAATGTGGGTTGACAGTAGATGAAGTTTAATGGCAGAGGTGGAGGAAGAGGGGGAATTGTGTAGATGACCGCAGGAAGTTGGGTTGTGTTCAGTGGACGGACTGAACCTGCTGCTCTGATTGAACCAGAACTCTGTGCAGAGGTTTGGCAGATGTTTTGACAACATCTTCCTCTCCACAGCTCCATGCAGAGGATCCAGCTCGTCCCCACAGGACTGAACCGGCCCTGAAACAGTTTGCTGAGTCAGTTGCAGGCAGCCGCCCCTCAGGCTTCTGTTGCTGTTTACCAAGTGAACAAATGTCAACCTCACGGTGGTGCCAGATGTAAAGTGATCAGGGGATCAGCAAAGTAAGCAGGGTTCATCTTCTGGGGTCCACTAACGTCAAAACAACTAACACTGTCGTTTCTAGAAAATAAGACGCACAGATACAGACCTGCAGTGGTATGAGCCTGAGCTTTCCTTCAGTTGTGGCAGTTGATCCCCTTTTACTTCTGATGTTATTCAAACATTTCCAGGAAAATGACCTTTCCTGGTGATTTAATACACTTTCTGCAGTGGAGGAGGACTGTTCAGGGCAGGATAAAGAGCCATTCATCTGACTAGAAAAATCGGATTTCACCTTTTGACTGAACAGAGAAGTACTACATGTTCTTGGCATAAAGTCGTTTTAATAAATCAGTGTTACAGAATGAAGCACTGAAAAACACACTGTGAAGGATTTACAGACCGAGCAGAAATAACCACAAATTGTCAGAGTGCTTGTGGAAACTCTTTTATTCATCCACAATAAGCCACGTTCCCTGCTAATTACACAGTTTAATTCATTCTCACCAGCAGTGGTTTGGTGGTTGATTCTCTCTGAATGGTTAAAGGGCAATGCAACTAAATTTGACTTGAAAACTGAACCTCAATCCACCGAGACAACACCATCTCCAGGAACTTCATTATCGAAAATAGGAATTTCTACTCCTCCGTCAGAGTTTGCAGCACCTGGGATTTTGCAGTTCATTGAAAGTCATTTTTCCAGCCAGGAGACAGTTTACAGGGGATATGGGTCAATGGGTAATTTAGATTTGAGAGCTAAAGCAAGCTGATCCTCTAATGTAATGTTCCTAATGCTCCCCGCTCTGCTTCACAGAGATCCTGTTCCCAAATTTAGACCGATCCATCCGAAGCCTCAGATACAAGAAAAATAAAATAATGAGTATGGTCAGGTTGCCAGGCAGTGGCTTCGACAAACAGAGTCTGACTCTGTAATATTGCTGCTGTTGTCTCCAAGACCAAAGATAACACTCTAAAACTACCGTGCTTCTCTGCTTCTCTGTGCTATTGATTCTTTTTTTTTTTAATTCAACCAAAAAACATCAAAAAGACATCGGATCGCTTGATTTGATAACCTGTTATTGTTCAAGTGTTTTCGTCCGTCAGCCTTCAGCTCCACTTGATTTCTCTGAGCGGCTCTCCACACTGTCTGAAAACACCAGACAAACAGTTATTTCATTATCTTCACTGGTTGTTTATCTCAAATACAGTAAGCTCTATAATTATTGTGTGTCCTCTACCGTCTCTGCCGCGTGTCCTCCATTTTTTATCACTGTAATTTGTCTGAAAGTGCAATAGAACTTTTATTATTACTATTATTATTATGATTATGATAAATATAACTAATTCTGAAGCTTTGGCAAATATTACAGAGCCACAGTCAGAGTTGTGATGAACTGGTGATATAATAAATGAGTTATTAATCTTTATCAAAAGAATAGAGAATTTACACACAAGCTTATCTTGTACAAACTCTCTAATCATCAAACCAGCTGCAGCTGTCGCTCATAAAAATTATGTGCCATGAATTTCTAATGATATGAGGGTCACACAGGGTTTGAAGTTATCAATCACAAACTAATTAAATTGTTTAATTAAAAAAATTGTATGACAAAAGTGTCATGGCAGTAACTGCATCCATGTTTACAAGCAACACAACAGAAGTGTTTCCAGGGGACACTAAAAAGTGATGAACAGTCTCCTGTCTCACCTGTTTGTTTTTGGATTCCTTGTCTATTGTGCTCATTGTGTGTGTGCTTGTTCTAATGTGAGAAAATCATATATAAAATAATGAAAAAAAGAAATTGTGTTGGTTACAGCTGCTTAAGCATCGACTTTCATATCAAACTGTCCTGCACCTCCAAACATGTCGCAGCCGTCATGTCTGTTGTCCAGTCGGTGCTGCTTTACAACTTCAGAAGCATTACAGAGATCTTGTTGACTTGTGTGTGTGTGTGTCAGTCACAATCTTTACTGCACACCAGCCAATATTTAGATGTTTCCCAGCAAAGTTACACTGACGTCTGAGGGCACGGGGATTTATTTGGGGCATGAAAACAATGATGATTTCAGCGCTGACAGACCCGTGCGCTCAGATGTATTACATCAACATTGCAGCAGTTCTTACATCAGCCTGCAGAGATCACACAGCCACCTCTACCGTCACACACATGCTCCAAAAATACAGACATTTCACACATTATCCGCAGGGAATTTATATCAGGTAGAATTTAATAATGTGTCACATAACCAGCTGTGGCTTGTGTCTGCTGTGTGCTGCTGCTCTGACGGCCTTAACCCCAAAATACACACCCTGTGCCCTCTCACTGAAAGCATCTGGTCTTGTGCAACACCTGAAGAATTGCAAGACAAAAAACACCTCAAAAGGAAAAAAGGCTGAAGTCTTTGTTTTCCTGCTTTTGCACACACACACACACACACACCCACACACACACCACTGAGACTTCAGCTTCTCATTAAGTCCTTGCTCAGTACGAGGAGACACAGTACGATCTAACACACAGCGTGGCGGCCGGTAGAGATGCAGGAAACTTCTGCTCCGAGTTGTGTTGTCACTGAAATGAAGGAACCTGCAGAGCGAACATGAATTCTGATATAACATCTGCCACAGGCTGGAGTCCTGAGGCAGGTATTCTTCAAAGGAGGCAAATGTCAGAATAAAAAAAACAACCATTTAGCGTGAATAAGAGAAACCGCGGTCCCTGGAGGAGCCGTATTGATTCCAGAGCCAGTCGAGACGTAAATGTCGCTCTCTGGCTGTGTGCAAACATTTTATCAGTAAAGAGCTTGTTACAGTATCGACGGGGGCTCATCCCCCACAATCTGACACAAACCAGATCAGGCCAAAAGCAGAAATAACTTTATGTCTCCCATTTGCCAAGATTAATGTTGGCTGGATCGTGTAAGAAATCAGTCTTCATGTCCGGGCCAGGGAAACTATTACAACATCAGTTTGACCTTTTCTTCTATTTTCAGAATATTTGTTGTGATGAAGACTCTGACTTCCTCCTCACAGAGAAGCCCATTCCTCACATTCAGGTCTTGAGTAAGATACCGACCTCACGGTATCACTGAGTTCGTCCTTCTGTACAGGTTTTAAAACATATAGAACACAATGTAGTAAGCTAAAATACAAACGATCGAAAATATAATCAGATATTTAAGTGAGCTTTGTGCATAAGTTAATTTTATTTCAGTGTGCAGAACATTATGATGTCACAGTGAAGTTGACCTTCGACCTTTTGGATATAAAATGTCATCACTTCATTTTATCCTTATAGACATTTGAGTCAATTTGTGTCATGATGATTAGTGAATGAATTTGTGAGTTATGGCCAAAAATGTATTTTGTGAGGTCACAGTGACCTTTGACCTTTGACCAACAAAATCTCTCCAGTTCATCCTTGAGTCTGAGCGAACATTTGAGTCAAATTAGTAGAAATTCCCTCAAAGCGTTACTGAGATATTGCGTTCACAAGGCGAATACCATGTTTTGTGAGGTCACTGTGACTTTGACCTTTGACCCCCAAAATCTAATCAGTTCATACTTGAGTCCCAGTGAATGTTTGTGCCAAACTTGAAGTCGTGTCAAGGTGTTAATGAGATATCGCGTTCACGAGAGCGGGACGGACGCGCCGGCTGGAGGCATAAAAATCCAATGTGTGTTACAGATCAATAAACCTTCTCATGACTCTGTGTGTGATGGATGTGCAGCCACAGGGACGGACCTCAGGCTCCTCTTTAACTCCGACACACTGTCTATTACCACAAATTGATCCGTCTCCACCTCCACCTGTAATCCCCCCGAGCAGAGAGAGCTTCGTGATGTCATCGCCGTCTGCTCTGACACTCAATCACAACAGCCCCAACTGGTGTTACCGGAGTAACGACTGTTACTCACAGAGCAAATAGCAATGTCATAACTAAATTGGTTTATTACTCAGGCCATGATGAAAATCAGACCTGATCAAAGTGCGAGCAACTCTGCCTTTTCATATCGTCCTGCGGTCTGAGCCGCCGCTGCCGCCGCCGACCTGCACACGGTCCACTGACACACACAACAACAGACGACTGCTGACACCAAGTACAAACACAGTGATTCCATTAGGAGTGAAGGAAGGCGGCCTGTTGAGGTGGGTCACTGCAGAGCTTTATGAGATGAAGAGGCGCTTCGTGTCGGCCTGAGTCACCGTCTCCCGGCGGAGCGAGACATCAGTCTGAATATTTTGGCAGCATAATCTAATCTGTTCAACTTCAGCCCCGTCTGCCGCTGGCCTTTAACAGCACGTCCAATCAGATCACAGCTGACCGAGGGAAGCGCCGCCGAGTCTCCAGATATGTGGCGTTAAGAGTAAAGACATTTTTTTGTTTGTTTGTAAAAATATAGAAATGATCTGAAGACATGCTGAGACTGAGCTGGATCACGTCATGGTGAAGTGATATTTCAATCAGGAGAGATTTCATTCTGACAAATAAATACACCTTTATCACCGTGTGGAAACGAGAGGAAAAGTCGGATGTGAGATCGTGATGTCATCATATTTAAAAGGAAGTGAGGCTGTGCGACGTATAGGATCCCCCCCCCACCACCACAAATATATCTTCTTACGGATCAACACTGGGAACGTCAGATAAGGAACCTTGAAAAGTTTTACTGACACCAGGATAAATGAGTTTTCAGATCTGTGTATTCTGCTACAGGAACTCTGATCTACCAAACCTTAAAGTAAAACTGAGTAAAAGAGTAAAATACGGGACCTTTAAGTTAAAGAAGTGACGTTCCTCCAACAGTGTTTGTGCAGAGAGGACACATCAACTTGTGCCAACACATTTTCCTGGAGATGATTTCTAAACTCTGCTCAGGGGTTATTAATGTGCCTCTTGAAATTTTAAACTATTCATGCTGATGCAAAGCCAGCACAAAGGCATTTTACAAAATCAGTGTTATTGTCTGTCTTTGTTTGTTCGATAGAGAATCAGGTGCACGTCCAAAACATCGAACATTTAAATAAGAACTGTATTTCACTGGCATCATATGCGTCATTGTTTTTTACATATTATTTCTATGTTCTAGTTTCTTGCCTCTTCTGCCTCTGACTTCCTGCACAGTGGACTACAACAGTCCTGTAATAGATGTATGTATAGCATATGTTCACGCCCCACTGCAGCAGCAAACAAAAATTGTGTTTGTATTGTTTTCCAGAAACTCCGACGACGTCAACATCTATTAACAAACAATATTTCTGCCTGTGTGCGACAGAGTGTGCGCTGTGTGGAGGAGGGAAAGGCAAATGAAATGAATAAAGGGAGCTGCATGTCTTGACCCGTCAATCATCTGTCAGCTGCAGGAAACAAGCCGACGTCCCACTAATCATCATGTGTGTCTGAGCGTTTTGTCTTTGTCACTTAGGAGTGGGGTCACATGGTTTCCCATAAAGCTGGAGCGTTTCTCACCTGAACCCCCACCCCCACCCCCACCCCCTTCACTGCTCTGTTTTGACATGTGAAGGAGAGTCAAAAAAAGATGCAGCTCTTTCTGCGGCTTGAGCTCTCTGAGGTTCCACTTCACCAAACACCAGAAACAAACTGTCGTGACGTTCGGTCAACAAGTGACCAGGACACACACATTTTTAAATATTTGTGTTTTAATAATACATGACACATACACATATTTATCTTTTAAATAAAATAATTCTCACCATCACACAGTGTAAACAAAATAAATACATAGTTTATATAAATAGGAGACATGATCTCAACACACTTTGGTTGGAGCTGCCACGTTGTGTATCCTCTGTGGAAGAATGATCAGAGCTGCACTTCACACACCTGCATGTTGTAGAACTACGTCGCATTAAAACGTAAAACAGCGTGATGTGTGCTAAGGTAGAAAAGGTTCCGTTGTTTCATGAGTAGTTGTCCGTGGTCGCCGTGTTGTATAAATAAATAGAAGCTTTCCATATACGTTATATTACATGGGAAAATGCTTCAGACATTCAGCGTCAGCGTGAGTCACATGGCTATAGAGCGGCGCCGCTCTTCTCCCCCACAGTGATGTCGGTCACACCGTGGACCTGGGTGAGCTGCTGGCAGTCCAGTGAAGCCAGTAACTTCCTGGTCCCGGGCAGCGTGGGGACGAAGTGCTCGGTGAGAGACATGGAGGCGTGGCTGCCAATATCTCTGAGGGTGGGACAGGAAATGAGAGCGGCGGTCACAAAAGAGAACGACAGGCGACGCAGTGTAAGAAAAACTGAGCTGGATATAAAGTGTATTTTCTCTCCTCACCCATAACGGATCTTTCGAGCGGTCATGAGGCCGAGTCCCTCCACGTGGAAGGTCACTGCTTTCAGCACCCGTGGTAGCGGGTTCGTAAATGAAATCTCCACTGACGTCTTCTCACCTACCACGGCCTTCCCGATTGGCTGTGACAACAAAACAAAGAGAGAGGAACAAAGTCAGATCTGAAATGAAAGAGTCTAACGTGTATTACTTTCCTGTGAAGCTGCTTGTCTGACCTTCAGGATGAGGTCTGGGGTCCTGAGTCGGAAGCTGAACTGAGTGGCCAGGACCTGCTGTGTTTCTGTGACCCTGCCTGACAGTGTCAGCATCAGGGCGGCCTGGTCGATCAGCTGGTCCTTGTAGTCTTTGTAGTTCAGGGACCACTCCAAAATCTTGACTGTACACAGGAAATGACAACATCAACATCTGCTGGTGATTCTCTGTTCGTCTGTCATCTTCTGCATCACGTTTCAGTATCGTCTGATTTTATAATTAGCTTTTATTATTGTTTTAGTTAGCATCAAGAAAACTCGTTAAAGCGATAGTTTGACATTTAGAGAATCGCTTTCTTACAGAGAGTACAATGAGAAGATCGATACGAAAGATTGATACCACTCTGAGATCAATCTTCAATAATCATCCAACTCTCGGGAAGAAAACGAATAAATATATTTATCAAAATGTTGAACTTAAAAAGGCTTTTTTCCTTGTTACAGGAAACACGCTCACAGATTCACTTCTTTCATGCCACCAAAGGAATAAAAGATCCTCAACCTCCGTCTCCTCCATCCTGAAACCCTCCACCCACCTTCGTTGGGCAGCACGTGCACGTCTGTGTTGTCCTTTCTGACCGTGGCCTTGTGGACACCGGTGTAGTACATGACCGCCGCCTGGCTGTGCAGGAGGACTGTGCGCTGCTCTGAGCTGCTGTTTTTCAACTTGATGGTCAGTTCTGCGTCCCCTCCCATTTTAGGACCTTCACCCTCCATGGTCACTTCGACAGAGACGTCCTCCGCTGTGGGAGACGAATAGGCCTCGGCTTTGGAGCCGTATCGAGATGCTGTTTCCACGGCGATGCGTTCCTCCTCTGTGCCTGAGAACGACCAGAAACGTCAAGTTAATTCAATGAGTGATACAGAGGAAACTACGGCGGCCCTGAGAGGTCAACACACTGCAACGTAAAGGTCCAGTTTCTTGTTTTATACCTTTTCTCCTCTCTGCATAAACACTGTTGGAGGAACGTCACTTCTTTAACTTAAAGGTCCCGCATTTTACTCTTTTACACAGTTTTACTTTAAGGTTTGGTAGATCAGAGTTCCTGTAGCAGAATACACAGATCTGAAAACTCATTTATCGCGGTGTCAGTAAAACTTTTCAAGGTTCCTTATCTGACGTTTCCAGTGTTGATCCATCAGAAGATATAAAAACCATCTCAGTGTAGTTTCACATCTCCTCTCTCAGGCTTCTCTCTGGAGCTCTAGTAACAACAGGTCGGTGAGCCAATCAGAAGAGAGGAGGCTCTGAGCCTCTCTTCTGATTGGCTGACTGTTTTCTGAGTGATCCAATAAAAATAAAGCAGATTTCAGGTAAAAACACTCAGAGAAACCAAATCCTGCAAGGTTTGGATGGTGGGTCCAGGTGGGCGGGGCTTGGTGACTGCTTTGTTGTGACATCACAAAGTTCCAGAAGTCCTGACGGCTGGTTTTAAGGCTCAGTTTCTGAATACAGGCTGTGTGCATTTCTCTGTGGACTGAGGCTTTGATACTTTCACAGTATTAATATAGAAGCTAGAGCTGATCTATAATCACACTACACACACACACACACACACACACACACACACACAAACACACATACATACACACACACACACACACACACACTGCAAGAAACACAGGCGACAATGGCAGTGTTTCCAGGGGACACTAATAGTGATGAACCAGGCTGGCTTATTCATCCCATCTTGTTAAGTGAATATTTCAGTGTGTGCGTTTTGTTGGATGATACCTTCAGGATGTTTGTAAAGGTGCGTGATGTCACTGCGTTCATCAGAGCCAACAGCCTTGGTGCTGATGTTGTGGCCCACGGCCTTTTTCTCGCTGTAGATTTGACTGAAGGTCCCGTCTGCGTTCCTCTGCCAGTAGATCTTATCACTGTTTACCTGATGCACAGAGGGAGGGAGACAGATGTGAAACTGTGCCGCTTCTTTTGATGTGCACCACTCGGCTCTTTATCAGTGCTCAGTGCGCAGAAAACAAAACAGTCGTTAGGAGTTTTCTTTAAGGAGTTGAACATCCACAAACCTCTGCAAACACGAACGGACAGTCATGTTTGAGGTAGACCTGACCATTGCGGACAGCAGAAAGAGAGGCGGGGCCACAGCGGAAGGTGCCCTGGCTGGTCTCCTGGGGGGTGGAGTCAACAGCCTGCCAGCCTCCGTTACCCGGGGGCAAGTCTGGACGAGCCATCCAGCAGTCGTTCCACACGTGGAAGTTCCTTCAGGGAAAGACTCAGGTCAGTGAACCAGACGGTGCTGTACGTCATGATGAGGGAAGGCTTGAGGCGTGTCGCAGCATTACAGAACTCACCAGATGGAGTCGGCGTTGAGGTGAGCTATAGGCTCCAGGTTCTCGTCCAAGTACACATCCGTCGTCAAGGAGACGTCTGTGTCATGAGCCGAGCTGAAGTTGGTGACGGTCCGACAGGGGACGCCCAGACACCGTGACACTGAGTGAAGAGGCCTCAGAGGTTCAGAGTCTGTGTGACATTTACTCTGAGGAAAAAACCAAAGCCCAAACAGTGATCTCACCTGTGGTGACCACGCCAGCAAACACCCAGCACTGGCCGTACTTCACGGGGGAGCCGCTGCTTTTATGGTACTGCTTCAGGATTTCCACACTTCCACTCCACAGCGTGGGACTGCTCCCGCCTGTGTAGTTTGCTGACCAGTTTCCCTGCACGACACCTCGGTCATCGGGGGAGTTGACCTGGAAAAATGAAGGAAGTGGTTTTTGGTTTCATTAAAAAAAACAACTCTGAATTAATAAATTCAGTTTACAGAAAAACAGAAGGAGTGAGACCTCTCTTTCTGTTTGTGTCTGCGGTCAGCAGCTTTATAGTGTCTGCTAACAGGCTCTAACAAGACTACACACTCTCTCTGTCTTTAAGTCTTTATTCTGGGCCTTTATGCTGTTGTTTGAAAGGGAAAGACAGATATGAGTACAGGCAGAGAGAGAGTGAACGGGCCGACTGGCACCTGCTGCTCGGGGCTTTTTACCCCCGTGTGGTTCAGGCCCTCACCGCTCAGCGGTCAGGTCGCCCCCCCCAACACTGCACTTTCTTCTCTGACAGGAACATGAACAGCACAAAGTAACAGAAAGTTTTGTGCCACTCCATCTAGCAGACGTTGAGATATTTCTCAGTGTGATAACTCTGACCCGCTGGTGGCGCCAGAGGGAAAAGGTCAGAGGATCACCAAAGTCCACAGGGTTCAGCAGCTACAGTGACCCAGTGTCTGTGGAGGTCGAGACATTTCCCTAAAAGAAATGACAACCTCATGGTAGCATTAGGGAAAGGTAAGGGGGGTCAGACTGACAGAGCGACGCTGCCTTCCCTTCACCTGAGCTGCTGCCGCTCATCGCACAGACCTTTCCGTCTGAATGTCTCAGTTTGTGTCGTCGCTCAAAAAAGGACAGAAAGAAAATCCATCAGCCCACACGCTGTGATGCTGCAGGCGTCCCGCTGACCCACTGTGAGAGCTGAGTGGAGACTGTTATCACGGCCGGACACAAAGATGATTCTAGCGTCTGTTGGAGACCCCCCCCCCCCCCCCCCCCCCACAGTCAGTGTTCATCACCATTATGTAATAAACAATCTGACAATCTGTCTAAATGTTCACGTTGACAGGATGATGACAGATCATGGAAAACCTTGTCATTTTCAAAATATAGATTATAAAGAAAAGTAAAAAGCAAAATAAAAGAGGCCAGTGCTCATCAACACACCTTTAAACCTTTAATGAGGTTTCCTACTGAGCCGCGTCGGCAACTCTCACATTTTCTCTCCAGATTTTGTGACTTTTAAAATCCTTTAGCTACTTTTTTTTCTTTTTATAAAAGCAGCTGGTGACGTTTCTAGCAGGACAGACCTCATCAAAGATACTGTAGATGACGCATTACAACCGGCGCCAGTGGTATGAAATGGTTTACACTTCCTGTCTCCTGTGTTGCAAACGGGTTAGCTCATTCAGGGCCGTGCAGCTGGTGTGAAATGTGACAGGAGCTGATATCTAACCTCATCCTGAGGTGCCTGTCTGTCCTTCGTGAAAGAAAAGACAGACAGTTGTTGTGAGTACAGCTCCTGTGGAAGTGCGCTGGCACCTGAGGAAGAGAAATGTAAAACGTAGGTAGATCAGGTGTGGTCGGCCTCACCATGGCTGAGATGATCCGCACCACGTTCACCGGGTCTCCCCAGCCAGACGGAGGAGTTCCACTCTTCTCCAGCACGAAGAGGCAGGCGGCCAGGATCCCGTCGTCACACTGAACAGAGCAGAGGAGGAAAGGAGGGAGGTGAGGGAGAGTCAGTCGGTTTCTGCCTCTCAGATGAAAACGCTGATGCGGCTCACCTGGCCGTAGTTCCAGGTCCTCACTCCGATCTGATTCTCTGTGCCGTAGTAGATCCGTCCAACATCGTTGAGGACGTACTCCTGCCTCTCGTCCTCAGAGTCCATGAACACTGTGTCCTCTGAGAGAGGGAGAGAGAAACAACGCTGACCCATGCTCTCTGACATTCTCACACAAGCTTTTCAGTTTTCTTACTTTTTACCACAATTTTCATGTGATTTATTAATTTTTTTTGTCAGTTGCAGATCTCACATCAGAAGCTGCAGTAAAACCGCTGCAGGTAAAACAAGAGACTTCACGGTGAAGTTTGATGTTTGAGACGGTGTGTGTTGGACAATGTGTCTGTGAGGATTGTGATGCTCATTGATTAAACATGTCTCTGCCTCCTACATGTTTTCTCAGAAATGATTGTGATCGTGTCAAGATTAAAAAACGTGTCAGATTGACAAGTGACTTATGAGAGACGCTGAAGTCGCCCTGTTCTCCGTTTAATCACTTCCTTTTTTTTTTTCTCTTTTATTGAGATGGGGAGATTAACGCCACAACGCCAACGTGGTGTCAGGAGGAAACAGTCGCCCTGGCTGCGTTCCACCTCTTTAGATCTTTAATTAACATGTTAAATCTTGTTCAATATGAACAAAAGCCAGAGAGTAAAAAGAGCATTTCACTGGACAGTTTCTTGGCTCTGAGCAGTTCCCACGCAACAAGTGGAGACTGTTTTACACGTAAACAAATGAGACATGTAACATGTAATATAATGAACTTTAGAGGTGCTGGCAGGTTAGGAAGGTTTCCTGTTTCCTCCTGCTTCCAGTCTTTATGCTAAGCTAGCTGCTATCTAACTGTAGCCTCATATTTAAGGGATGTATGCTGCTGTATTGCAATGTTTTTCTTCTTTTCTTTTTTTTTTTTGCTGCCATCAACCAGAGAGATGAACCTGTACGTGTGTGTGTTGGAAAGTGTTTTAAACCAGATGTTTACCTTCACACCAGGGGTTGAACAACATGTAGATGTCGTTGGCGGGGTCGTGTGTGGAAACAGCGCGGCCGTTTGCGCCACTGGTTTCCACCGTGAGTTTATATCGGCCAATGGCGGCCGTGGGAGGAGAATGAACTGACAGTTTAATCCTCTTGTCGTCCTGTGACACGACAGCAGCCTCCCAACCATCGTCCTCCAGCTCCTCCACCAGAGGGATGATGACATGGGTTCCCTTTGACACTGCTGGCAGTGGCCCTGAGGGGACACAGGTGGGACAGGTGAGACAGGTGAGACATATGGCTTATTGTGTGTCATACCATGCCCAGACAGAGCTCCACACACTTTAATCACTGTATTTGTTTTTCCATAAACGCCACACCTGCATTCCTACTATGTTGTGCATGTTTAAATAAACAGAAACCCAGTAGAAAGAATCCAGCTTTTATGGATCTGACGAGGTGTGCACACACAATACACACACACACACGCACACCCACACACACGCACACCCACACGCACACGCACACACAGCATGTCATGACAGAGTTTGATCTCAGTGGAGCTGAACTATAAATGGAAACTTTGCTTTGGCAGCAGCTTCAGTGTGACTGCTCTGCCTGAACAGTGCTGACATCAGCCTCTGCATCCTGGGTATAAAGAGAGGTCATCGTCAGTCACAGCTCCCAAAACACAGTGGACTGGAGTTAATGAAGAAACTCCACTCACAGCTAAAATACTGAGGTATCAGGTGGAGGAGGATCACTGCAGCCCTCACTGGTTTCTGTGCTCTCTCCTCAGTGGGTGTCACTTTGTCTTTTGTTCAATGTGTTTACAAATGACTCAACAGATTCAAGTCACAACTTTCCTGAGACGATGATCTGGACGGACAGACGGCTGATTGTGTGACAACTGGAACCTGAACCTGCCTCCGCAGAGATGAAAGAAACAACCAGTGTGAACAGAAACGTAGCAGTCACTGTGTTACCCCGACCGTGAAACTGAAAATCAATACAGAGACGTAGGAGCAGCACAATGAGGAACCAGCCGACGGAGAAGCTCAGCGTCTGGTGCCGAGTCCAGGTCAAAATTTCCCTTTGACGCTTTGACACTCTGGAAAATGAATGGTTAAATATCCAAGATGTTTGCTGTGGGTATTGACGGTCCTCAGAGCGTGACGGCTGACTCCTTTCTTGCCAAAAGTTAGATGACAAGATCAATATCACGCCTGCTACAGGCAGGAAGTCACTGCTGCTGGCCAACAAAGAAGAAACACACACTCCTGAACGACCACGAGTCATTTTTACACCTAAACTACGATAAGCTTTGGTTTCCTACAATAATCAGTTAATTAGTGAACTTTAAAGCTGCTGGTACGTTTGGACCATAGACTGTAAATAAAGATGGACATCGCCTCTGTGACGTCACCCACAGGTTTCTGAAGCTCAGAGTGAGCTGCTCCACCATCGCCATCTTGGCAGTGCCTGACTCCGCCCGTAACTCCCAGCTAAAGAGGAGGGGCGTGTGGAGCTGAGACTTCAGCGCATGTCGGTTTGTCGACCTGTGGGCTCGGTCTCTACTCACTCTGCCTGCAGCAGGTGAGTTGGACAGGAAACTGTCGCTCGGAGCCGTTAGCGGAGATTTGAAACACACAACGAAACGACAAAGTCAGAGCATTCGCTGACTTTCACCTGAATCTTAAAGACTTCCCTCTGTGTGGGCAGATTGAACTGTGATTACCCTCATGCTGTTTGGACTGAGAGCAGCCCAGAACAGTTTGAACTGAGATATGAATGGAAAAATGAAAAATGTCTCCTTCCTGTTTGTTCTGAAATGAAATAAAATCTCCACCATTTGGTGAGCGGCGGCGGTGGCGGCGGTGGCGTGATTTTCAAAAGGGTAATACATTTGCATTATCTGCAGCTGCTATTGTCCTGCTGCTTATTGCTGTAGGACAGATGGCTTTTTAATATTACTGAATGATTATTCATGATCAGTGCTGTTATTTGTTGTTATTACATCACACTGTGGACTCATAGGTCGGAACAACTTGCTTTTTTCTCTCTCTCTCAAAAAACAAAATTTCATTTTTACGTTTGCACCATGTGCACTTTCCTCCGTCTTCAGCAGGAAACACGTGGCGAACGTTTCAAAGAGAGACGGTGTAATTATTCTCCTCAAGCTTCACTCAACACATACAGCTGTAATTGTAGGATCTATATTGGTCTGTGTCCTCTCTGCCTTCCAGCACTCGACACAATGGCAGAGGCAGCAGAGACAGAAATGCACTGTGGGTAAACAGGTGGCGGACAGCGTCGATGGCGAACGGTCAGCAGACAGAGACTTTGCATTACAGCAGGACCGAGGGCATCTGTGAAGCACTCTACCTGGAGCATAGCAACCACAGCGGTTGCCATAGCAATTCTGACAAAAAATACCCCACCCCCACCCCCACCACCTTTCTTCCATCTTTAAATCTCACACATGAGCAGATGAATGAATGGCGTAGAGCATATGAGAATAAAAGCTGAAGCTCTCGCGGGTTTTCCCTCCTGCAGCCCTGACCCCCGTCCGTCCTCAGTTTCCCATGACTGCCCGGGGGGGGGGGGGGGTTATCATGTGCACAGGGTCAGGGAAGCATGTGAGTGTGGCCGGGCGGGACTGTGCCCATCCGGTTTCACACTTTTAAGATTAGAGGCCAGTCACATGGGAAATCTGTGCAGTTTTATTCAGTATTATTATTATTATTATTATCATTATTATTATTGTTGTTGTTGTTATTATTGTTATCATCATTATTATTATTAATATTATTATGAACCTTTATTTATTCAGGTGAATCCTACTGAGATAGAAATCTCATTTTCAAGAGACCTGAATGTAAAAAACTATTTCTGAACAGATCGTCCAAAAAGAATTTACAAAATAACAAACAATAAAATTACATTTACATTATTTTGATTAAAAAAGTGTATTAGTATTTATTATTATTATTACTATTATTATTATTATTATTGATATTATTATTATTGATAACAATAATAGTTATCCGTTAGTTTCTCTCTATAATTCAGGTCTTGGCCTTCGACTGTAAAGAGCCTTGAGTCTGTACAAACACTGAAATGAAATAGAAAATGAAAACGGGGAGAACCTGCAGTAACTCTCTTGGATGTGTGGACTACAGTTTGTGACTCACCTGTCTTAAGGTCGAGGTGAAGTTTGTCAGTGTTGGGGTTAAAAGGTCGTGACAGGGTGATCCACATCTGGAAGGTCTGCCCTCTGCGGATGATGAAGTCATCACTTTGGTAGAGACTGGTGTGATGCTCCGTGCGGTTCTCCCCTGACCGGCTCTTCATCAGGTCGACCGACTGAACTTTGAGAAGGAGTTCTGTGGAGACGAGGACGAGAGAGAGGGAAGTCATTTCATCATGTGTGCGATCAATAACACGACTGTGAGTTCTTCAAGGTGAAGTTATACCATCAAGCTCGCCGCCATCAGTCACGGGCTTCCCGCCATTTGTGCCATCCTCCTTATCTCCGTCATCAATACCTGTGATCACAGTGTCTGTGATGTCATCGTCGTTGGGCTTGGGACAGCAGCACGGACAGACCTTTCGCAGCCACTGCTGACACGCGTTTTCTTTCTGGACGTTGTTTTCTTCTGGTTTTTCTGTTTCTTTTTCCGTCTCCTCCCAGAAATTGACAGTTGGAAACCGACCCACCGCAGCTGTGTCTCTGACCGACCTCATCGCTACAGGCATCCTGACAGACACACAGATAAAGATGTAAAGCAGCACTAAGACCTTCTTTCTCTCAAACTCTGTTCACAAAGGTGTTTGAATCAGTTCTCCTTCAGCATGACTATTGCACAGGTGTGTCCTGGGCCTCGTCACAATAAAATGAACAGTTTTATTTTGGAAAAAACAAAGACATTTATTAGGTACTGAACACTGTGACTTGGGCTACAGATGTGAGTCAGTATCTGCTGCGATCACCGTTCGCCTCATGTAGTTCAACACATTTCCAACACCGGAACCGGAACATGATCCGCAGCGTCCCACACATCAGCTCAGTGGGTGACATGTCTGCAACGACCGGGATGTTTTCAGCTTCCATCAACTGTGTCCATCGCGCTGCGACGTGAGGCCACAGCAACAGATAAACTGCACGACAGCGGCCTCGGCGCCTCGTCACAGGATATCTGTGTGTGTTTGTGTTCATACAAAAAGTCTCAGATCTTTTATTTCAAGTCATGAAAAATGGGAGTAAAAACAAAAGCGTTGCGTTTATATTTTTGTTCATTCTACAGCTGACGGCTCGAAAGGTTTCACTACAGTTAACTAATCCACAGTTGGAGCTCAGCTGAGCGGAGCATCATGTGTGCGACAGCCTCATGTACAGATGGCTCCCGTATCACAACACGTGTTAATTAGCCCGAGATAAGAGAGAGGAATTTGGGATTTGAGCCCGTCGTGTGTTTGGCAAATGTAATCTGCAGTTGGAGTGAAACACAGAAGACGCACATTCATATTGTTAAAATTAAATTCTACCAATCAGAGGATATATCAGGTTATAAGTTTCAAATACCTGACGCCTGCTTCACAGATTTTGTCTCATTTTGATCCTTTGGGGAAGTAACGGCTCCACTTAGAAATAAAGACGCTACAAGCTCACGGACAGAAAGGGTGATTTTCTCCTCCCAGTCTTAGATGCTTTCACTGGACGATCAATAATATCAATAAGTACATGAGGCGAGAGAGAAACCAAGCTGGTTCCAGATAGAGACTGAAGTTAGAGGTTGTCTATCTCCCTCCAGAAGGATCATCCTCTTATTACTGACACTAACTCTGTGGAGTCACAGGAGTGCCACAAAAAAAAGAAAAGTGTAAATATAAACCGGAATAAATCAGTAAATAAAAAAGTAAGGCCTGTGTGTCAAAAAGCTGGAATTAATTATGTTTTGCATTTATTTTAGAGCCACACTGAGCACTTCCTGAACTTCAGCTAAATGGTAGATAAATATAAATGACCATATAATCAGATCTGGAGCTTTGACCAACTGTAAAGTGGCTTGTCTAAAAGGTGAGGAAGCCCTGTAACCGGCCCGACTGAAGACCTGCTGATTACATCTTCATCACGTCGGGGCATCGCTGCCAGGATCCGTCGTTTACTACAGGAACTATAACGTGACCTTTTGGTCAAGGTCGAGAAACAGCAGGAGACCTGGAAGTCATGTTTCAACAACAATTACTACAACATACAAGGAAATGGGCGATGGATTTATTCAGCTGAAAACAACACACAGATGTTATGGGACACCACAACAACCGTATCAGTAGAACTTAATACCAGTAGATTCTTGTTGGAGATATGAAGGGGGATCGTGTCCGTGACGACTGGAGGAATAATATCCCATAGATTATGTTTTAAATCCTAAATAAATTTAAAAAAAAGATCCAAATCCCTGCAAAACTGTTTATCTTGGGCTCGAGCACGGAGCTGCAGGGGACGGATATTACTACAGAGACACAACAGCTGGCTGCTCCTGACAGAGGGAACTACTCTGACCCTTTCACCGACCGGCCTCCTGTAACTTCAGCTGTGATCCAGAGTTCTCAGTGAGAGGAGGAGAAAACGTCGGAGTGCCGCTCTGAGTTTTGTTTTACAGTTTTACATTATTTCCCTGTTTTATGCGTGAGTTTAGTTTTGCTGAGTCTCAGATAAAGTTAATCAAGCTTTTCATTACACAAAATATATTAAACTCTACCTTTAGATCAGGTTTCTGCGTGCTGCTGCCTCCAGAGCGACGGAGAAATGATCAACATTACGCTGAAAATCTCGTAATGATTTATCACAGTTGGTTCAGTCTCGTCACTGACACCGCTCAGCTGTTCTCACTCCAGCTGGATCTTATTCAACTCTATACATGATGTGTTCTGCCCTTCTCGTGCACACGCAGGTTCAGGGTAATCGGTGACTCTGAACTGTGGGTGTGAATGATTGTTTTGCGGCCCTGTGAAGGACTGGCGACCTGTCGGGTGTACTCCACCTTCGCCTCAGTGTCAGCTGGGATTGGCTCCAGCGACCGTTTGAGGAGAGGTGGGGCGGAGAATGAATGATTTATGGAAGAATGGATATTGTTACCTAATGTTTTAACACAGCTGCCAGTTAGAGAGAAGGTGGATTTTCAACCACTTTGTCATTAGCTCATTGGCTAACTATTTTAGCCATTTATCTGCTACTTCCATCTCTTTCAGACATTCATCAATTTAGCTATTATTTTATATTATGTATTATTTATTATTATATAACACCTCGAACAAACTTCTTCACATTTGGCACAAACATTAACTTGGACATAAAGATGAACTGAGAAGATTTTGGTGGTCAGAGGTCAAAGGTCAAGGTCACGGTGACCTCACAAAACCTGGTTTTGGCCTTGTGAATGCATTACGTCTGTAACGCTTTGAGGTAATTTCTTGAAATTTGGTGCAAAGGTTCACTCAGATTCAAGGATGAACTTATTAGATTTTGGCAACTAAAGGTCAAAGGTTAAAGGTCAAGGTTAGTGTGACCTCACAAAACACTTTTTTTTTGCCATTACTCAAGACGTTGTGACCTGAAACTGGTCCGAGTGTCTGAGGCACGAAACCACGAGGCGGGAATTACGGTTCATTCGTTTATTTTTGTCCATTACATTTGTCTATTTTTTCCACGTACTTGTAGCTATGTCATTTTTTTTTTTACCTTCAGCCATCTGTTTCAACCATTTGTCTTTTATCCATCCATCCATTTTCTACCGCTTATCCTCTAGTAGGGTCGCGGGGGGGCTGGAGCCTATCCCAGCATCCTTTCGGGCGAGAGGTGGGGTACACCCACACCTCCAGGTGTTACAGATGTTACAGGTTCCAGAAAAAGAAACAGCATCTCACCTGTACCTGCATCGCTGCACTGGCTGCCAGTCAAACACCGAACGGAGTTCAAGGTTCTTTTATTTGTTTTAAGGCTTTACGCGGCCCGACACCCGAGTTCATCTCTGAGCCCCTCTGCCCCCTCTCCGTCCCCAGACCCCTCAGGTCTTCAGACCAGCTGCTCCTGGTCGTCCCAGGAGGCGAGGCTGAGGCGAACGGGCGATTTCATCAGCTGTTCCCCTCCAACAACATTTTTAAGACTAAACTTAAAACCCACGTTTTTGTGGCTTTTGAGTCTTTAAGCTTTTATCTGTCACTTCATTATTATGGCTTCGTTAATTAATCTTTACGTTGTGTGTTTTTGTTGTATATTAATGTACAGCACTCTAAATGTGCCTCATAAATAAATTTAGATTGGACATAAGGAAATATATATATTTGACACAGTCAGTACATTAACTGAACAGACATTACAGACACGGTGGAACTGATCATGTGACTTGCATAATTCTCTTGTGTTGAGAAGAAGACATTGTTGTAAATACTGATTTGATCCACAGAAAATAAATCATAGGACGATCTTGAACTGGTTATCCTAGTCCTTCACACACAGAGTTCTCCCTCATGGCAGGAAGCGGGAACATCAGGACACATCTGGAGCTGATTCACTGATGCTGAATCAGATCCCTGAGGTTTTCTGGGGAGGTGAGCACGTGCTCTGATTTACAGCTGTGCTTTGAAATAAAAGAATTTCTTATGTGTAAATGCTTCATCAGCTCTTGCCCACGAAGAACTGCTCAAGAAACAAAGATAAAGGTGCATGAATCCTGCAAAACTTCAGTTTCTCCCTCTGTCCCTTTAGTGTCTCCTCTGCTGATCACTCTCTGATTTCACTTGCATTTTTCTAGACGCAATTCCACCTTCAAGGCGCACGTGAACCGTGAAAGCCCTTCCTTCTCACACGCTTTACATTCCTGAGCAACAGTCACTGATGTAGCTGCTGACAAAACAGGCTTGACGAAGCAATAAAAAGATTGACAGTGAGTTCCCGCCTTATTCAGATGCCAGTGAGGCTGAGAGACGGAGCAGAGATGTACGGTAGTAGAGGAGGGAAGTGAACGCCTCCTGTTAAATCAGGATTGTGCGTCACATTCGCTGCTGAAAGACGAGCTTAACAAAACAATTTTCATGTGTTGCTTAGCAACAGTCCAGTTGCGTAACTATTTGTATTAATAAATAAATGTTTAAATAAACAAACAAATCATAATCTGTTGTTGTTTATTTAACTAACATGGCGCTGGTAGAACTGTTGTATAAAAGCTCCTGCGGCCTCGTACCTACGACCCAATCACAGCCGAGCTGATGTTCAGTGACATCACTTCCTCTGTGGGATGTTGTGAAAATATATCTGAGTTCGTCCATTTATCTATTTATCGATCGACAGAAAATTAATTGGTAAATATTTTGATAATCGACAGTAAAGCTGAGCACCTTTGGGTTTTATATTGTTGGTCAAACAAAACAAGCAATTTCAAAACATTTTTAAACCCAAACAATTAATCCATTAATCAAGAAAATAAGTAGATGAATCGATTATTAGAATCTGTGTTATTGATATTTGTGGCCCTAATCAGTCGACTGATGGATTGTCAGTTGTCAGGTTTTAGTTGTGAACTTTCATTTCATGTCAATCCATCTTTAGTTTCTTATCTGGTTTAATTTCACTCTAGACTAACTTGGTGGACGGACACGGCCTTCCTTGGAGCCATGCTGTTGCCATGGCGTTACTGCTCAACTGAATCTCTGTTTCTCTGTTTCAGCTCTCTCACTAATGTGATTTCATCTCCAAATCACCACGACTATTAGAACTTGGAAGCCTCAGCGGGTTGTGAAAGTTTACCGCAGGGTCGTCCCTCCAAAACTGTTAAACGTGAAAACGAGCCAGCACAGCGCTCGCCTGGAGCCAGAGCCACAGAGAGGGGCTGAGCATGAAGCCTGAATGGAAGCGTGCTCCATGTGGTTGAGATTACAGTCTGCGACCTGCCCACTCAGATCAACAACAACAAACCTCCTGGCTGCTGCTGCTGCTGCTGCTGCTGCTGCTTCCAATAATCTGCCAAATAAAACACGAAATGTTTGCAGTAACACAGTGAGACGAGGAGGTAGGACCACAGGCCTGCACGGCGGTGAGTTACTCTGTGTGACACGTTGTGGACGATAAGACGCCGGAGACTCTCATCACTTCAGTAAACTGGGTCTGATGTCAGATGAGGTGGGTATAAGTTCGCTCCCATGACATCAGCAGCAGATATACTCGTGCCTATTCGTCAAAGTAGACTATTTTCCTGCAGGAGGGTGATGATCCAGAAAGCATCCCACAGCTACACTCATGACCCGTTCTCCTCGGGGCCACTCGTTCAGAGCCGTTAAGAGAGAAACAAAGGGGCCTTCACAGAATTAAAGCAGTCACAGGGTTTAATTTATAATGCTGACTTTCTACTCCATCCTGAGACAAGTGATGTAAATGTGTATGTCACATCAGTCAGACTATATTGAGTTATCGCATATTCATCGGGAGATAGAAATCTCTCACTGGGTTTTTTAACAAACATACTGTACATTAGAATTTATAGCTGTCTCATGCAGTTTGTAAGTGAAGAAAGAAAATCCATTCAACAAGCAGATCGACACTAAAAACAAAGTTTGACAGAGTTAATCAGGCAAGAAATGGAAATCATTGACCTCTTAGACTTTTATAGGCTGTGCGTAATCCTGGTGTGACAGTGAGACAGAAATACAGAACTCTGTTTGTAACTGTCTCCTATTAATCAAGTGAATTACACAGGCAGGAAATCTGTCAGCACGGTGTTAGGACAAAAGCTTGAATGCAAATGAATCTGAGTTGATATTAACAACATTAAGTCACATTACTGTCAGGCCGCACACAGACCAGAGCTCCGTGTGAAACAGCTGATTCAAACTCACTCAGTTCAGTGGCAGGAGAAGTGTGACGACGCAGACCGGAGGAGGAGGAGGAAGAGATCTTCTGTTCGCGGCTACACGTTCAAGCCTCCTTTAAATACTTGAATAGTTGTGAGCTCAGACGGAGAGGACACGCCCTGAGACGAGAGGCAGGCCAGAGACTGTGTCTGTCCAAAGACAACAACTGAAACATTTTGGGTAGGGCACATGACAGTTTGACAGCCGATACAGAGAGTAGTCATCTTCATCCTGTTGTGCACCGTCACTTACTTTTTATATTCAGTTATAATAAGCAACAGATTTGTGATATCTCTGATCAGTCAGTCTTATGTCTCTGATCTCTTTCTGATTATAGATCTGCAAGATGTAAATATCTGATGGAAAAGTAAAACATAACCAGGCTCGTAAATCCCACATTATCATTATTATTAGTATTATTGTTTGTAACCCAGCCCTGTTTGGGCTTGCCTCTAATCCTTGTCCTGAATTCATCTATTAACTTATTCATTAATTAAACAACCTCCATTCTAAGCCATGACAGTGTGACGCACAACGGCAGGATCCTGAAACTGAGGCAGCTTAATAGATTTTTTAGAAAAATCATTAATTATTGTCATTCACACCGTGTGTGACACGTCCGAAGGTCCGCTATGAAAGAAAAGCCCATAAATCAGCTGCGGTGAGATTTAGTCCGCCTTGGCTCACCCACTGCGTCCACACCTTGTTCTTATGACGGTTTTATTCTCCGTGCGGGAACGGCTGCCCACCTGCTTTTGTGTAAACCCTCGGTGGATATGACAGGAGCTGGATAACCCGAGTGAATTACCCGAGTGATCTACACCGACTGGTTGAGTGGGTTTTCACCGAGTTTCTCAACTGTGTGACAGGTCACCTCTGAACAAAAGGCGCCTGACTACATTGCATCATTTTGGGGGATAGTGAACAAGTGTCAAGTGTCAAAAGGAATATTACAGAATTATTTAGGTGATGCAGGTGGGAATGGAGAAATGGACAGACAGGAGTGCAGTGTTGGGGAGAAGTGAGCGTGTGATTAAACAGTTCAGCTACATTCACATGTGCATCGTGATTCAAGTAGTTAAATGATTTTTTTTCCACCCACAACTGAAACTACAAATAATAAGTTTATTTCGCCGTTGCTTCTCCACTGTAATTGAACCTTTAACCGGCCCAGGCCACTGTGAAGATACTGTTTACCCAGGCAACGCATTCGTCACACAGCCGCCTCCATCTACTTGACCTCTGTGTAGTGCATGTGAAAAAGCCGAGGGCGGCGGCGTTGCTCAATGGTCACACAGCGATGTCATCATGGACAAACCTCCTGAATCTCAGCCTGAGGAGGAATCACCACTCCAGCACTTTCCCATGAACAGCGGGGTATTTTATTTTCTTGGTTTAAATCAATGACGTGTCAACGAGGAGGTGCTTTTTAAATAAACTCAATTAAGTGGCATTTTTTGGCTGGAATGTGACTTTTTTGCAGTATATATATATATATATATATATATTTAGTTATTTTTTTTTTATATCACATGTACTTTGTCAATTTGCTGCAGTTCAACTTCTTCCAGTGTGAAGTAACTGGCAGCTTGTGAAGCTCTGCTTTCTAAGTAACTTCCCCAACACTGTGTTGATCCTTAAGAAGATATAAAACCAACTCAGTGGAGCTGTAGTAACAACAGGTCAGTGAGCCAATCAGGAGAGAGGAGGCTCGGTGCTAGCATGTCTGTAGACTTTTAGCGTTCTTTCTCTATTGGTGGCAAAATTGCAAATCAACTAAAGTTTTGGGAGAAACTGAATAAAACTGAATGTTTATTTCTTTTCTGTTGCGAGTTGCTCGATGTGATATTGTTGAAATTGCATTTGAATTCAGTTTGTTTTCTTTAGACGCGCCCACAGTGGACGAGGACAGTTTTTGCTGACAGGTTTTCCATCTGAAGACACTGTGACATCAGAATAAAGTAAACGTCAACCTGACATCTTGCAAAATCGAATTAATCAAAAGAGACGACGGGTACTGAAGCAGCTAAAAGCTGAATCAGGCGACACACCTTGGGGCCCGCCACGCCTTCACGCTGCGTATCTATTCATTGTTGTGTCCCAATCGAATAACCACAAAAGAGGCTTATGGGAAGGCAGTGACACAATGTGTGCTGTTTTATTACTGGATCTGTGACATACTGTGCAACAGTATTTTGTCGTATATTAAATGCTTTACACAAGCTTTTAAAAAAATGTGCATGACAACTATGCAATGCTCTGATGATCAGTTACAAGCTTTTCTTCCAACTCAACCGTTTTAAAGCTTATAGAAGCAATAAGCCAGCATTGCTGCACGCAGCTCCACACAGTCAGTTTACTCCATTATCAGTGTTTCTGCATGCATTTGTGTGTGTTGTATTAAGGACATCCGTACGCACACACAGTTTAAAAGAAAAGCAACATCGGTTATTAAGCACTCACACACATAAATCTAGACAGTTCACTGAAGGTCTTACAGAGGTTTCTGACATAAGAAGCATGAGGCTTTCACACCCAGCGCTGTGACGGACGTTCTCTCGAACAAGTGGAACCAACAGAGACACAAGACACTTGAAGAAACACCCACTTGCTCTTTCACAGACAAACACGCTGGGGAAAGTGAAGGACAGCTGAACGACAGGACGATGGCGGCAGTGAATCCATCAGAGCAGGAGGTCTGTAACCGACGGCAGCAGCTCGGCCAACTGCGACTCGATGTTGGCTGTTTGAGTGACAGGGTTGCCACGGAGATCGAGGCGCTTCAGCTTGGGGCAGGAGGCCAGCGGCTGAAGATCTGCCAGAGTAGAGATTTCTGAGCCTTTGAGTTAATGAAAAAGAAGGAGATATGACTCACGTTTTCCAAACACAAGTGTAAAAGTGAGATCCGCATGACAAATGTGACGCTGGGATGTGAATTAATTTCTTTTAATTAAAAGAATAAACTTGAACGCAGCCTCAGTGTCGTCGTCCGCAGACGTCGTTATGAGGAGAGAAGGGGAGTGTTCAGTGCCTCTCTGCTTCTTAATGATGCTCAATCTCTGCTTTGAGTTTCACATGAAAACAAATTAATCATGCGCTGAGCTGAAGTGTCTTTTTACCACCGTAATCCTCTAAACTCTGTAAACACCCGCCCTGTGTGTGGTGTGTGTTTTACATCACACTCTTCACACTCCACGAGGTGCCAGCTCTCTTTGCTGGGGCTGTTCTGCAGCAGGTAGCCTTACACACTCAGATGATTCACACATTTCCACCACTGTGACAGGAGTGTAGAGATATAAACTGATCCCTGTGACACTGGTGCTGCAGGACTAACAGATCCACCACACACACACTCATGCACACGCACACACACACCTATGCTCTATAGGTTGTTGAGTTGTGTTCTTACATTATCACGAATGTTCAGAGAAAGATCAGAGAAAGGAGCTTTTGTTATTGTCTTGACTGAGAGACTCCTGGAGGCAGAAGTTACACACTGTGCGTTTAAGGATACTGTTGTTCTTCAAGTCGACTTCCTCCAGTTTAGGAAGGTGATACACTCCCTCCAGATTTTCTATGGAGTTGTTATCAGCCTCCAAAACCTGCAAGTGTGAAGAAATCATTTAACTGCAGGAAACAGTCATCACTATGGATCTTCCCTGCTGTTATCTACCAACTGCTGAACACACACACACACACAAAGAAAAGAGACACTGTCCATGCACAGAGGAAAGTGGATATGAATTATCACCTCTAGACACTGCAACATAGCGAACTGAGGAGGCAACCGCTGCAGCTGATTGGAGGACAGGCTGATATGAGTGACCAATAACAGCTGGTCCAGGTGGCATAAAGTGGTCAGGTTCTGTGACAACAAAATAAAAAGCATGAGGAGCGTCCCTGTGGAGCAGACAGGGGATTCAAGATAAACACAATTTCTTGATGTCACGACTCTGAACCGACCTTATCAGAGATGCTGAAGACGCGCACTTCAGCGTACTCCATTTTCAGGATGGTGTTTTCAATCATAAACTTGCTGCACAGGTCGCTGTAATACGCAGAGCGCATGGAGTCCACTTCCTGTGGGCGAGAATGAGAGCGTTCAGTCAGTGATGTCTGTCTTCTGTCACCACAGACGGTATTTCATCGGTTCTCACCTTTAATGTTTGGAAATGAGCAAGTGTCTCTTTCTCGTATCCCAGAGGGTCTAGCGCCCTCATCAGGAGGATAATGGTCAGTAAGCACCCTGCGGGAGCGACGAGAGCGGTTCAGTGGCTTCGTGAAAACATCACGATCGGCAACAACAAATATGAATGTTGTGTATTTATTTATTTGCTGTGTAAAGAATGTGCAGCCATGTGGATGTAATGAATTTAAAGGTGCTTACACTTATTGAGCGGCTCCAGTTCTTGTAGCTGATTGCACGACTGTAGCTCCGACTGTAACACTGAGGTCTTCTCTACTGAGAGTTCACTCCTGCAGACAAACAGCTCACTCAGTTCTTACTCATTCAAAAAAAAACTCTCCACAGTGCGTGCTGCTAAATAATGAGCCACAACTTTACCTGAAGAGTTCCTGATCCGTAGCAGAGTCCCGACAGTAACTCTCAGTTCGACCTGCAGGAGTTAAAAAAGTGTTAATGAAGCTTGAGGACATAAATATTTGTAATCCAGCCGCTGATAAATCAGAGATACACGACATGTGTCACCTGTGTAAAGAGCACAGTCTCTGTGGGTGTGTTTCTCAGTCCAGTGCACGGTCAGATTGTGTTCGTTGGTGATGTCGCTGATCGTGCCAGGAGGAAGATCACAAATCTGAGTCAGCGTTAAGGTTTAAAAAAAATGAAGATTATTTATTCTACAAGTGAAAAGAAGGAGTTCGTTTCCAGCATAAATGAACCAACTTAACCTACAGTGTGAGTGTGCATATTAAATCCATGTGACTGATGGAGGGCTAAACATTCATTTAGACAAATAAAGTAATTAAGATTTGCACAAACCATTAAAAAGTCATAATCGAAGGATAAACATTGATCCTGTCTTAAACAAAACTGAATTAAAATACAAAATGATGCCAAAGAGAAACAACGCCTCTCTGACTCAGGGAAGTCAGACTTCAGGCGGCGTCTGCAGTGGAAAACATATTAATGTGCAATTATGAATTAATATAAATATGAATTTCTAACAGCTGTTAGCAGATCCATTTGCATCAGAACTGAACAAACTGTATCCACCAACGAAGACCATGTGATTGGAATGAGAGCTGTGGAAAAGGCTCGTCAATAGACCTTGAGTTGCGATTTTTTTGGCTGAAATATTCAAACCCACTAATCCACATTACCTGAAATAATCTTTAAAAACAGAATCATTCATGTTTTTCAACACGAGTGGAATGAAACCACTATCTTTTCTGGCGCCTCGCCACAGGAAGCTGCGCCTGTGAGACCAGATACAAAGCAGCGCTGCAGCAGCTGTGTGAATTCAATGCCTTGCTGATCATCACAACAACACGCATCTCCTAAAATCCATCTACATCAGCTGCTTTTTCTTTCTGACTGAGCCACTGTGCCGTGGCCTTAGAGGAAGTCCTGCTCCACTTCTACATTCAACAATAACATTCCTCTCCAGCACATCAATCAAGGTTTTGTGATGAAATTCTAGTTGCAAATACCACAGCGGCTTATCAGCACGCGGCGTGTGTTGAGTGATGAGAACACAATGTTACACTTCAGACATCACATTAGTGTCAGCGGGGGAAACCTGTCAGTGAGTCACAAAGGAAAAGGATACCCAGACTGGGCTGTGTTTGAAGCGCGGGTGAACGCTCCTCCACTCCACCCTCTGGGGCTGACCATCCAGGACCAGCAGCAGGCCGACCGACTGCGCCTGACAGACAAAAGGCAGGGAGAAAGGTCGCTGAATCGATGCAGGACGATACCACATGGATATTACATCATTTTTTTTTTCTTAAAGCTCCATATTTTCTTCTTCTTCTGTGTTTTATTTGAAGTGTTGATCCATAAGAAGAAGATATATTTGTGGTTTTAAGAACCAAAAACCATCTCAGTGTAGTTTCACATCTCCTCTCTCAGGCTTCTCTCTGCAGCTCTAGTAACAACAGGTCGGTGAGCCAATCAGAAGAGAGGAGGCTCTGAGCCTCTCCTCTGATTGGCTGACTGTTTTCTGAGTGATCCAATAAAAATATAGCAGATTTCAGGTAAAAACACTCAGAGAAACCAAATCCTGTAAAGGTTTGGATGGTGGGTCCAGGTGGGCGGGGCTTGGTGACTGCTTTGTTGTGACATCACAAAGTTCCAGAAGTCCTGACGGCTGGTTTTAAGGCTCAGTTTCTGAATACAGGCTGTGTGCATTTCTCTGTGGACTGAGGCTTTGATACTTTCGCAGTATTAATATAGAAGCTATCCTGTCAGTAGACACTGGGCCTAGAGCGTTTTTGTATCCTAATCTTCTCTTTTGTTTTTCTTAGAATATGATAATAAGATATTGGATGGAATAATATTATAACCTCCTGTAGGTGACGTTACACTGTTGGGTGTAACAGAGGCTGATGCTGGACAGTGACCTGCAGCTGTTAGACTGAAAACACTCTCCAAGCAAATAATTACATTTACACGTTTTTGTCCTCGAATATACAAAGTCATAAAAACCTCTGATGATGACGACAGTGTGATAAACAGAATATTAATCTCTCGACGACTCGTGTGAATCATTTGTAATTAAATAAAACTATAAAAAGCCTAAAAGAAAATTGGTGAAGGCCACAGATTCTCTCGTAGCTGCCACTTCAGAACAAATCTTGTACAACTGGTTCTTGCCTCATCACCAAAAACTGAGAAATCATGTGAATGTCACAGAACTCTACAGGACTCTGTAAGGATGGAGAAACATGTTAAGTCACAGCTTTCCTGTAGTAACGGAAGTAAATGAAGCCTTGAAGTTAATGCAAACAATTCCTGCTGGTTGATGAATCACACACAAACCCTCCGTCTATACAAAGAAGGTGTTACTACACCCTCTGATGCATTAATATGACAACACTGTACTACAGGAAGTAGGACTGTATACTGCTGTCAGAGTACGAGAAAGAGATGAGTAACCAAGGAGGACAGACTGGTTGGGCGGGGATCATCCTACAGCAAGAAAATGAGCCGCAGTGGTAGAAGAAAACCAGATGGAGGTTTCACATGATGAAGAGTGGCACAGTCTCCAGACTTAAACCCCATGGAGCTGGTTCAGGATGAACTGGACAGAAGGTGAATGCACAGCAAAACTACAAGTGCAACACATCTGTGAGAACTTCTGCAACCTTCTGAAAAATGTTTGATTTCCATTGTAGAAAGAACGTCACAAGTGAGTTCAGCTGCCGGATGAGATTAAATTTAGGGACGGACAAACCTGGAAACAATATTCCTCCGGCTCTCTGCTGCTGTCGCCGGCTCGGAGGCATAAAAACGATGAGAATGTGAAAAGCTTTATTTTACGATAATAAACAAACATACTCACATTAACAGGCCTGGAGAAGGCGACAGCTACTCTCTCCTCATCCCGGCTGACATACACACAGCTGATCATCTCCTCACGTTCCGCTGGTAAAAAGACAGAAACACACGTTTGATAGATGAGCCTGATCAGAGAACAGGAGAACTGGTTCTTTCATACATATCTTTATTACAGACAGACATACCTCGACCTAGCAACCATCGATAGTAGAACCAAGCACTCTGGTCGTTGGGGTCGGTGAAGAAAGCGTTCTGTACAAGCTCATATTCTGAAAAAGAAACAGAAACAGAGTGTGCTGAGTTACACATCAAACATCATCTACAAAGTGCTGCAGTCAGTGATACTGTACTGCCCACATCTGGTGCTATTGGGTATTGCTGACTACACAACCAGGACATTTGTTAGCTGAGTTGTTGTTAAGTTTACCTTTGAGTAGCTGCTCTTCACAGACGCGGTGGGAGTGAGTTTGCGGAGAAGGTGGAGGGGAGGTCTGGGGAGGTTTGCGGCACGGTGACGGGGGCTCAGGAGACTCCGGGTGGAGAAGCGGCAGCAGGGTGCTGCGGTAGTGCCAGCTGGAGTAGTTGGAAAAGTTGGAGCCAATAAGACGATCAGTGAACTCCAACTCCTGGTCCACGGGCACACCAGACATCTTCACAACCATCCTGCGATAATCCCAGCAATGGACTGGTCGAAACACGAGAATATGGTTCAATAAAGGATAAATAAAGTGTGGAAAAAGGTCAGGGTTGTACCAGATCTGGGTAAACAGACAAGACAATGTCTCCACGCCCTCCATGTTCTTGTTTTTTCCTTTTTCTACTCCATTACTCACAGTTTCGGTCATCCAGGCTCAGGCAACGGTCACACAGGGTGAGCTCTCTGGCCCAATCCGGTCGAGGCAAACGGGCTGAGACCCAACCTCGGTGGTGCCAGCTGCCGTAGGACTTTGGGTTCACCTTCAGGCAAGACTCCAAAAATGACAGCTCGCCCTCGTAAATCTTTTGCACTTCATCCTTCTCCCTGGAGCAGACATACAGACACAAAACCATTATTCCTCTGTCAAATCTGAGATTATTTACCAAACAAAAAGTGTTAAATGTTATACTAAATAACTAGTGATGATTTTACTTCACAGTCTCCAGGTGCATCAGGATCTCTCTTCTGTAGTTCCAGAGAGTTGCAAAATCAGGATTGGATGATAGCAGCTGCTGGGTCAGCTGGAGAGCCTCATCATCCCAAATACCCTCCTTCCTCTGTCAAACAGGAGAAAGTGAGGAGTGTGAGGAAAACAGGACATAAGAGAAATCAGCACGAGAAAAAAAACTCAAACTTATGAACAGTCTCAGCCAGTGAAACTATTCACTAAACGTGTGAGTGTGTCATTTAGGTTAAACGTTGTACTTCAGCTATCATATATATCTTAAACACTGTCATTTAAACAATACTACTTGTGCGGTTCTATGTTTTTCCTATAGTTAAAAGAGGGCCATTAAAAGACGAAAACCAACAATGTGTTAGTGTGTCCTGTAATACTTTATAACTTCCATTCCCTCTGTGTTGCACTAAGCCCAAAGCCCATTTGTTCCCACAGGTCAAAGGTCAACAGTTTTCATTTTTTAAAGGGCTCACTAATTTCCTTAAACAGCTGGACAATGTAGTTTTTGGCAAACATTACTCAAACAGGAGTAAATAATGCATTTGTTGGGGGCTATTTTCAGACACAGACTAATACACATTTGGTGCATAAGTGAGTAATTACAACAGCAGGATGACGTATGTGGGATTGAATCAAAAACTACAGTTCCAATGTTCATTGTAATGACAGTTGTAATAAATGTCACTCAGACCGATAGTGTGGTGGTAAGCTACAGCATATCAGATTTTAACTATGTTCATTGTTGGCGTTGATATTTTCACTTGATTTGATGACAGTGATAAAAATATAGGCTATCACCAGACTTATCATGTAAAACGTGCATCTTTCTAACAGACCTTGGAAAAACAGGCATCTCGTGCAGCCACATATATCTTCAGTTTCTTCTCTCGCTCCTTTCTTTTCTCCTCCTCCTGCTGGGCTGTAGATTTGATCTTCACTCGTCCGTGCTGTTAAAAGCAGAAAGAGCGAGAGGCACAGCAGGTACCGTTTACTCTGCTGCTAAAAGGTTTGTATAAATCATTAATTACTCCTGATGCAGTACTGTATCAAGGCAGTGGACATGGCTGCATTTCAAAAGCAAATGAGTAAATGATAAACTTCTTACCATCCTTTCTATTTGTGAGGGAGACTTCAGCAAAAATCTGTTTATATGGGCACATGAAGGGTGATATTCAGGGTTAGGCCTGGTAACATTTACATGACACAGACGCACAGAGAGCTGACACACCTGACACCAAAGTTATGACAAGTCAATATTATGAGCTTAGCCGCTAAATCGTTACCAGTACGTGTGCATTCAGCGCTAAGTAAAGTCAAAACACTGAACACAAGCAGCCTGAGTGTCAAGTTAGCTCGATAATTAGCTCCGTTGTCAGCAAACAACACTGGGCTGGGCTCATTCACAGTTCATTCAAAGCAGCACAGAATGACAGTAACGGGCGATGCCAAATATATTTTCATCACAGATAAACATAGCGTTAGTTATCATATAAAACACGCACCTGGTTTTTCTACCTGGCCCGTTGTATGTTTTTCAGAGTGCAGTTTGATTTGTCATGTCACTATCAGCATTTCTTACGACTACAATTTTTCTCTTCCGGCGCCTGAAAATTACGTCACGGAGAGTCGTCTGCTGATAGGCCGACACCGTCAGAGGCTGATTCGCGCGGTGGTCTTAGGCTCTCTAGTGGAGATTACCGCAAACAGCAGCTAACACTGTTCATAACTCATAGCTAGATGCTCTGTTGGTACATAGACGTATATTATTTTAACAGTAGTTCGTTTTTAAGGTGTTAAATCCCGCCAAAACTCAATGAAAAGATGAAAGGAAGTGACAGGGCTTCATGTCCGCTAGAAAACCAGGTAAGAGTGAGTCAAGTTAGCTAAAAGTCTGTTTGTCATCAGTCTCTTAACTATGTTTTGATATGAGTTAAACGGTTTTACTTAAACTTTGTTGAGAATTGTGTAGATATGGCATCAGTGTTTTCATCTATTTGCTTGCAAAACGTTGTGTAAACCGAGAACAACAACATTTTATACCCAAAATACCCAATTTGTGGCAGTTTGGTTGAAAATGTTAGCAAAGGAGGTTTGAAAACGTTAGCTTGATTCACCCTGACACAGCAGAGTGAATGAAGCTTTCACTGTCCAGGGATGACATGCCTTGTTCAGCCATTATCCAGATATCCATTATGGTACCAGTACAAAGTTCCAGTATGGGTCAGGCTGAAGTTCCCACACCAAAAAAAAAATTTTTAAAACTCACTTTTCTGTTAATAATAATATAAACATGGGCCGGTTGTTTCTTAAGCATGGAGAGCAGATTGAAAGGTGACTGAAACTGTACACAACAAGGTCTGTGGATTATTGTGGCATTACACATGGCGAGCAACCAAGCTTTTTGTTTTCAAATGTGATTTATTTTAACACAGACCATGCATCTCTGACCACAACATGTAAGAGGAACAGTAAGCTTAACTGATTTTGGGAATTAACTCTTTTTAAAAAGCTAAATCACTTTATAAAGGAAATAACAACAGTTCATCATCCTACATTTGGAAACAAATTATTTACATATTTATTTCTAAGATGAAGACATCTGACATGAACTAATTCATGCAGGTGGCATAAATCTGTCTTCTGTTGATTTGTTGGCTCAGTTTCTATCCTTAACTTGAGGGCATGCCCTCCTCTAACAGGTGATAGATAAAGACAACATGAGGGGAAAATAGGTTTGTTGCCTGAAACAGAAACATTTATACCTGAGATAAAAGGTGGGGAGCTTCTCCATCACATCACACTTTGAATTTAATGAAGAGGCACCAATAAATTAAAGTAATCTTTTATTTTTTGCTCAGCAGTTTAATTGACACTTACAACAACATTTATTTTACTGATCTTATGAAGAAACATGATATCTATTTAACTGCTGTTCTAGTCTCAACATGTTAAGACATAGAGGACCATGGTTATTTTTTAGCCCTGAACCTGACTCTGTGTCTTATTTGCTTATTGATTTAGTGAGGTGTAGTTATTTTGTGGAAAACTCCAAGCGTATTCTGACATTGAAATGGAAAGATTGAATCTTTCTATTTGAAATCAGAAAAAAATGACATTATGTGAAAAGTTTTTATCATCTCAATGGGGAAATTCTGAATCTTCCACATAAAAACAAATACAGTGAAACAGTCTCCAGATTGTCTTCCCTCCACCAGAATTACTCTGAAAAATAGAATAAGATTGCAAAACAGAAAAAAAGTCTTTGTCCATCACATTGAATCACAACAAAGAATAGACATCATGTTTACATGATAATAACAATATATTGTGTGAATTCATGTAATTCCATGCAGGTTGGAATTCATAACTAGACTGCAGTTTGTTGTTTGTTTGATGTTGTTTTTACCCGGAATCCTGGTTGTTTATTTCATTGCAAATGTGAAAACTGTATAGAAAGTATATATATATATATATATGTAAATTCCCCCTCTGACCCGCCCCCGATGGGTGGTGGTGGTGGTGGTATATCTTCCTCAAGCTCGGGTCCTCTACCAGAGGCCTGGGAGTTTGAGGGTTCTGCGCAGTATCTTAGACGTTCTTAGGATTGCACTCTTTTGTACAGAGACCTCAGATGTCGTACCTGGAATCTACTGGAGCCACTCTCCCAGTTTGTGGGTCACAGCCCCCAGTGCTCTGATGACCGCTGGCACCACTGTTGCCTTTACTCCCCACATCTTTTCTAGCTACTCTCCCAGCCCTTGGTATCTTTTCAAGCTTCACGTGTTCCTTCTTTGTGATGTTGCTGTCACTCGGGATTGCCACATCTGTCACCACTGCCGTCTTCTGTTGTCCTATTATAAATATATATATATGTGTGTGTGTGTGTGTGTGTGTGTGTGTGTGTGTGTGTGTGTGTGTGTATGTGTGTATATATTTATAATAGGAAATCTAGTACAGTTTAATGATTGGAAAGTGTTATAAGTAAGGTGGACATGATGTACAGTATTGTCCCCAAAACACTCTGAACACTGAAAAATTCCTTTCATTGTTTTTTTTTTCTCGTTCTAAGGCCTATCACTGTGATAAGCCAATGATAGGAACTTTTTTGTTGTCGCTTGCAAGACCACATTGTGCACATGTTTTCTATCTCAGTCTGATTGAGTGCTAAGAGATTATATCCATGGCAAACACTGTTGCTACAGCAATTGGAAGAGTTCAAAGGAAAGTGATCTCTCTCCCGTCAAACGAAAAAGATAAACTGAGCTTCCCCTGCTTTCACTCTGCACTGAGAAACCATTATTTGGCCTCTGTATTGTTATGAGGTTGGATGTGGGTCACCAACATTTTTGAGATTTTCAAGTGGGTCATGAGTTGGTAAAGGTTTAGAACCACTGCTCTAAGAACTATATCATATTATTACATGATATTAATTCTTCCATGATGCTTCTCACAGGCCTATCCTTTTTTTTTATACCACTGAAAATTCCCTGAGCGCAGATCAGTTCTGCTAGAATGTGTTTTGTATGAGATCAGTCTGTTGAGACTATTCATTGAAGAATATCAGCCTCCGCGTGGAGGTCCAAGTCGTCATGTGGTAGCACAGATCCATAGTCTGACGTCTGAGAAAAGTTGAGGGTCAGGTTGTTCTCTACATCTGTGCTGATCTGGAGTGTCGACAGCCAACCCAGGACTTTGTCAAAGTTGCTGTTGGAGTTCCTCTTGCCTGGTAAAGACTCAGCAACAGACGGTGCTGGACTTTCTCCTCTCACTGGGAATTAAACAGAAACACAATTTGATATGGTCGTGCTCAGATTTAATGTGAATGCTGGAGATAATATTATAATTTTTACTTACAGTCAGGAAACAACCCGACCATGCTGCTCCGAAGCTCAACTGTGGATCTCAGTATGCTTTTATCCAGGTTTTCAATTTCCTGGCTGATTTTCGCATCTATGATTTCCTCCTTCTCCTTTCCATCCGTCTTCCTCTGACCAATACCCCGGATTTTTAATTTGTTTGTGTCACCAACTACCAAAGATAATCAAAACAGAAGATTAAAACAATTATATATATTATCATGGAAGAAACAAGTCCTCCTCATCAAAGTGTGATACTCACTCAGTGACTTGGGTTTAGTGCTGGTCTCACTTCCCCTGATCTCAGCTTGCAGCTCAAGCAGTTTTTCCTTGAAGCCCAGCATCAGCTCCAGCTCTCTCCTCCTGTACTCCTTCTCCAGTCGTTGCCTCAGCACGTGTTTGACCTGCCTCCTCTTGAACTTATCGTCAATTCTCAGGTGGACGTCCCTCATGTTGGGGCAGAAGAGTCGGCCATTGTTCCCTGCCACCATTTCCTCTATCTTCTCAAACAGCTCGGTGACCTGACTCATATTAGCTTTCTTCATATTGTTCATGACATGGTACTTGTTCTCACACTTGTCTACCAACCAGTATAGAGCACCAGGCTCCCTCTCAATGTGCTCCTCTACAGATTTATCTGCCAGCTTGTCTCCATATGTAAACAGGACCATTGTGTGTTTCCAGACACTGGCATCGAAAAGGTTCATGTGTTCCTCCAGAGCGATCTTCTGAACCTTGCTGAAGGCCAGGTCCAAGGGAATGACCAGCAGAACAGCATGAACCCCTAATGGGCTCAGTGAAAGACCTCTGGCAATTTCTTTGTCAGTGTCTTCAGTGCAGCGGGAGGACTCACCCCACCAGCCCGGGGTGTCGATCACTGTGATCCTCCTGCCAGCAACTTCCCCTTGATCCACTTGACAGTTTTCAGTCTGACAGGTGGGAAACACTTCTTTATGCAGGAGGGTATTTCCTGTTGCAGTCTTTCCAGACGTCTTCTGACCAATCATCACTATCCTCAGCTCCTGTAACTGGTGTCTGGGACCTGAGAAGAAAAAGGGTGAAAGACAGAATCACATGCTGCACATATAATATGAATAAACAGCGGTGTGATAATGGTCAGTCTTTGTTGTTTCTACGTTCCCTGAGGGTGAAGTTCTTATCGTCAGGTCTTAAAGTCTTAAACTGTGTCCACTTCAGTATATACTGCAGTTTCTTGTTACTATTGCAACAACAACATAATACAAGCCAATGTATTGGCCAGTTGACTGACACTGAAATGGGATAAATACTTTATAGCACGCTGTGGTATTAGAGATACCCATCAATCACCTCCAACAGTCTCAACAAAACATCGTTTCACCAGATTTGTATTTACTGCAGCAGCGTTATGTTGTGTTTCTCTAATTTTGTCCACCTCTAGTATCTATTCAGTGTGTGTGTGTGTGTGTGTGTGACAGCGCTGACAATGCCTGGCTAATATATTTATGACACTAAGATGACTCTGAACCATACTGTACCTCTGAAGGTTTTTCTTTTGGCCATGACTTGACTTTCCCTGAGTCTTGCTCTTTCCTCCACTCTTCTTCTTCTGTCTTCAATAGTCTTAAATTTCTGCTCATCAGGGACAAAATGGCCCCAACTATTTCCCACGACAGTCGCAGTGATTTTCTCCAGCAGCTCTGTGATTTGAGTACCACTGTCAGTATTCTTGTTATCAATGACGTGATATCTGTTTCCACATTGTTCAACCAGAGACTGTAAGGCCTCTCCCTCCCCTTCGATGTACTCCTCTATGGATCGTGATCCCAGCCAGTCTCCTCTGGTGAAAACTACTATAGAGTGTCTCCACACTCCTTCCCCGAGAAGCTCCACGTGTGTTGTCAAGGCGTCTAAGTGTTTGGCATTGAAGGATGCATCTGCATCTATCACCACCAGGAAGACGTGGGGCCCAGGGGGGCAGAGAAACATGCTGCGCACCAGTTCCTCTTTGATTGCCTCAGGAGTGTCAAAGGCAGGGAAACCTTTCCACCAACCCGGTGTGTCCACAAGAGTTATTTCAGTTTTACCAACAGAACCCTGCCGGATCACTGAGCGTGCCGTCCTTTTCCCGTCTTCTTGCTCTTTGATTCCCAAGATGGTGTTCACCACCGAGGTTTTCCCAACGTTGCGGCTTCCCAAGAGAATCATCTTGAGTGTTGGAGGTTTCATCTCTTCTGTTATCAGACATAACAAAGCTTGATTAGTCATTTTTTTCACTTTACATTTTGTTTAAAACCCTACAAGATTTGACAAGTGCTTGTTATGTTCCATGATCTTATAAACTCTATTAATTCCTAATCTTGCCACTCTGTTGTTTGTAAAATTATTAACAGCTTCATAATTAGATTTTTTTACAGATTCAATTGTTCATTTGTAACGTCTTTTTATAATTTCCAGTTAAAGGTCACTTAATAAATATTAATTTCTATCTATAAGACTCTCCAGGTTCTCTTCATATGTAATGCTTTAAAGAAATAGTCTGACATTTTTGGAACTACGTTTATTCACTTTCTTGCTGAGAATGCTACGACAAGCTAGTTTGCCTCTAAAGTTTTATTTTTTACAGCTCCTGTAAATGTCACAAATTAACATCTTATACCTTGTTTATCTCTTGGTCAGGACCAGTTGCTGGATAACCAGTGGACCCTCCATGAAGTCACTGTGCAGTCAGTTTTTGTACAGATGAAATAAACAAGATATAATTGGTGACCTTTCAGAGTAGCTGCTGGAATTTTCTACCTCCAGACAGAACCAGGCTAACTGGTTCCACTTGTTTCCAGTCTTTGTGCTAAGCTAACTGGCTGCTGTTTGTAGCTTTATATTTAGCAGTCTGACATGAGAGTGATATTGATCTTCTCATCTTGCTCCCAGCTTGAAAGCAAATGAGCACATTACCTGAAATGTCCAACTTTCCCTTTGCACCTGTAGGCAATGATACAGGAACATATAACATGCCACAGGAAGTGTCACACTCACCTGGAATGAGTGTTGTCATTTGTTGTCTTTGTTCCTCAGCCCTCCTCCGTCTCTTCTCCGCCCTTTCAGCCACCTCTCGTTGCTTCTTTTCAATGATGGTCAAAGTCTGTTCATCTACCTCATAGTAGGAGCCATTGTTGTCACTGACAATTTCATCTATCTTCTGCAGCAGCAGTGTGACCTGAGATGAGTTGCTTTTTTCCTTGTTATTAATCACGTGGTACCTGTTCTTGCACCTTTCTATTAACCACTTGAGTGCATCTCCCTCGCTCTCTATGTGCTGCTCTATCGTCTTCCCTCCAAGGTAATCCCCACAGGTGAACAGCACCACGGTGTATCTCCACACCCGCTCCCCCAGGAGCTTCATGTGCTCCTCCACGATCCTCTTCTGCGCCACAGAGAAAGCTGAATCTATCGGGATTATAAGGAGAAAAACCTGTGGTCCGGGCGGACACCTGGATGGGTTCAGTTTAAACCGTTGCTTGTCCCCTTCTGGGATATCTTTGAGAGAAAGAGAGCTGTTCCATCCTGGAGCGTCCACCACAATGAGCTTCCTGCCCTCCACTATTTCATGTCTCACCTCAGACTGGGCTGTTCTTGTTCGGCCACACAGAAACCTTTCCCTTCTCAGTATAGTGTTGCCAGACAAACTCTTGCCAGCCCATCTCCCACCAATCAGGATGAGTCTGACCTCTGGCAGGGTGATGCTCTCTTTCTCCCCTGAAGAGCAAAGGAAAATTGATAAATAAAGAATGGCAGTTTTACCAAAATGCCATGTTTTTAATAACTTTGTGAAACGGCTTTATTATGTATTTTGTTGGTGTAGAACCTTTCATACAAAGAAGTCAGAGAATGTCCTCAAACTGAGGAAGAGAATCTGTCAGGTGAAGAGTATTAGATTGGACCTGGTATTAGTAGATAAACAAAATAATGAAGGACTCATAGTGGGTTGAAGAAAACTTGAGCGAGACCTCCCTAGTAAACCATCAAAACTAAAGTGACAAGGTTATCACACCAGATGTCTCTGCTGCTTCAGATGACTGACACAAGAGGAATACTCTGCTAAACCTGTGCTTGTGTTGCCCCCAGGGTTTTTGCAGCAGTTATTTTTGACTTTATTAATCCTTTTTTATTTGTGAGACGTGGTCTAAAGAATAAAAGAGATGCGAGACAAAAACCTGAGACATTTTTAGAATGACCCTGAACTAAACAAATAATTCTGAGGCACATGAAAAGAAGCTGCAGGGTAATTTAAGATCAACAAAATCAGCTGAGAATGACTCATGACCTCCCATCGTCACTGGCATTGTGTGATTCGTGATAAAAATATGCAACCGAGACGGAAAATGTAATGAGTGACGGGAAAATCTAATGTAGGTCAGTGCAACACAACAACCAAATACTTAATTTCTTAATTATTTATCTAACTTGTTGTGATTCAGTTCAATGTTCACCTCTAAAAATACTAGGCACACCCAATCCTACGACATACTCAGAGGTTATCACAGGGTAAAATTACATTGTCAACAACAGTTAAAAATAATTTGAGCAGTATTTATAAGAACCTGTTTGGGTGGAGCTTTACCGGCAAGGTTATTATCGGATCAAGTTACTGTTTACCAGGAAAAAAATCTAACTTCCTGGACCTATTTGTACATTCTGTCCTATAGTCTTTTACTTTCTACCTTAACTGGTTTGCATAAATACCATGTACATACATAATACTAAGTACAATAGTAGTTAGTGATGGGATTTCTGGCTCTTTGTGGAGAGCCGGCTCTTTTGGCTCGGCTGTCCGGCTCACTAAAAAGAGCCGGCTCTGGCTGCTCCCCAAGTGGCTCCTCAGATTTTATTGTTATTTAAATTAATTTATTAACCAAATTATGTGTAAAATGAATAACTATGTAAAAAAACATAAATATAACATATGTTATAGTATATATATGGCTTATTAATAAATTAACATAACTTAAAATATACATAAATAAATAAAAAAAAAATAATAAAAAAATCGCTCTCGTTCGCAGACCGACCATCACTAATAGTAGTAGTGAAGTTTTTACACATTGTTCACTGTGCTGGAACAAGCTGATTTTATCCAGAACAGATTGCAGATTGCACTGAACATTACATCCTGTAATCTGAAAAAAGAATAAAGATCTGAAAAAAATAATTCATACAATACAGAATCCTTGTTACCAGTAAATACTCAAGCTTTAGATTATTGTATCTCTAAGTATGTTACCTGCAGTTCTTCTTGATTAACTCACACAAGATTGTTTTCCATTTCTTCTGGTCTTCTCTTTTCAGTTACCACCATGAACATCCGAGTGCTCTGCAGAGGTCACTGTGTCAGGTAAAAAATATTGGAAGAAAACGGGTATTTAGGAATATTTTAGTGCCAGTTCAACCAACCTTCGTTGTACGCAACGAGACAACAAAGTGAACTGCACTCAACTGTCTGTAAGGCAGTATCACACATTTGGTTAGAGTAGTCTAACTGGTTTTCTTACTTACACAGGCCTGCTGTGTGCCTCAGGGGCAAAAGGGGCTGAGTGAATCATTGCTCTGTGTACAGTTCTACAAAGAAGTAAAGGCACAAATCAACATTTTTTATGTTTTATTATGAAAAGAGTGAATACATTTTCGATTCATTATGAAACTGTGTGGGAAAAATTTAGTCTAGGTGATGAATCGGAAACACTGCAGTGCACTCTGCACTCTGCTTATTCATAGCAGGCAGAGTTTATGGGTGTTGTGCCGCCTCTGTGTAGGCGTGTATTACTCTCTTGACAATACATCCTTTAAATAACAGTGAAATATTGCAAAGGGTGAATCTCATTCACACTTGACGAACGTGGTGGAACAACATTTGTAACCCAGTGCTCTTACATGCATGCCTTCAGTGTAGGGACATCACCGTCTTATTCTTGTTCTGTTCTGCACTGTGTAAGAGCTGTATGGTTAAAATTACTTTTGTGGAATCACATATGCCTGGTGATCATATTCAGGTCGGTAGTCATATGTATTACTGTACTTGTGATTTCATCTTGAAATGTAAATGGCTTGGGTTCATATGTGAAAAGGTTAAACGTGTTAAGCTGGCTGGGCTACCACTTTTACCACAAAAAAGTATCTGCAGTATTTTCAAGAAGGTTAATATTAAGGTAGAGAGAGAATTTAGACACAAAGATGGGCAATAATTCTCTTGGTTAATTTAGATGGTTGGTTGGTTAGTTTTAGACAACCTATATGCATCGAATATGGGGGATCATGACTTCTTTCTGCAACTTAAGAAAATAATTTTGGACTTTTGACTATAACCAAGTGCTTGATGTGTTCTTGGACAGATCCAGGTCTGGCATTGTTAGAACATCCAGGACTCAGGACTGTATAAGGGCTTTATGTAAAGATGTGGGACTATTGATGAAGACTTGCGACCAAGATTTCCGAAGAGACATCTTTTGACCAATCATAAAGAAAGTAAATGTGTTTAAGTTTTTATGAGGACTCTACAGATCAGAGGTCAGATGGACGTAAGACAGAGCAAGAGAATTTTGAACCTAAATCTCCCTAAACTCTCAGAAGAGAATATGAGCCTTGAGATTTTAAAAGAAATTCGACGTTGCTATTGACACAGGGCAACTCCGAACCTGACAATCAATAATCATCCTTATATTAAAAATGGTAAAGACTCTAAAGTTGTTACAAAGGTTTTCGCGTTGAGAGTAAATTATTTAATGAAGACAATTATACATACAGGGCAGGTGGGGTTTATGAAGGGCAGGACCTCCTCTGACAGCATAAGACACTTCTTGCATTTAATCTGGAATACAAAAGACATGGAGAACATAATAGTGCTTTGTCTTTAGATGCAGAAAAACGTTTGGTTCCATCAGCTGGAGAATTCTAATTTTCACTCACAGGATTTAGATTTGGACCCATGTTTCAAAATATTACGAAGCTTATATTCAGTCATCCTAAATCTATGGTAGTAACTAAAGGTCTGAGGCCATCTCCTTTCCTGCAGGATGTGGGACAAAGCAGGGCAACCCACTCTCTCTTCTCTTGCCTATTACTGCACTGGAGCCCTTTGCAGAGGCCAGGCTAAATTAAACTGTTAAGGTGTTGCTGTGGGTGGGGCAACCCTACTGATGCCTAATCCTCTTATGAGAGACATGAAATGGAAAATGGACACTAATACAGAGATCTGGGACCATTTTATATCACAGATCAGGGAAACATTACCAAGCCTGCAGCATGTTTGACTGGTGGACAGAGATAAGATTATTGGATGGGAGGAAAAAGTTTCCTTTCAGATCAATATTCACTTAGATATAGATGTGTATGTATGCTTACAGGTGTATAGAGGTATTACACATATAGGTATTTGTGTATATGTACAATATATTTATTATCATAATAGACTTTGTTGTATTTTTAATTTTTTTACTTTTAATTTTTATCTTTAATCTTTTTCATTTTTGATTTAATTGTATTTTATCTGTACATGCTGTTCTTTTGAATACTCATTTGTAGGAAGACACATCGCACTATTGTCTGTGAAGGAAACAATAAAAATCATATTTGCAAAAAAAAAAAAATATAATATATATATTCTATATATTATATATATATATATATTAGGTGGGGGCTTTTTTACTCAACTGTCATAAAGTGCCAGAAGTGTTGGGAGTTAAATTCCCTCAGCTTTATTGAAACCCTTATGAAAATGGAAGAGAGTATTTCAAACAGTATAGAATAATAAAGCCCTAAAGAAAAACAATAAGCAAATCTAGTTTAATCACTGGAATATTTAATATCACATTTACATTGTATGGTGTAGCTTATATATTGTCCGGCAAAGTAAGAACACTTCTTCAATATAAGCTTATAAGGTTGCATTGAATTCACTTATAGCATACTACAAGTGCGTATATCTTATAGTGTTTTACATTGATATATAACAAAAACTTAAACCTGTATCAAGCTCAGGTCGGCTGAGTACAAATGCTATTTTACCGGGACACTCTACTTCACTCTCTTACAATTACCCACATTCACACCCTGAAGCTGCCAGTACAGTCACAGTCTGATCTTGTGGCCACTGAGCAGCTTATAGTGGGGCGTAGGTTTCTGACCTTTAGTCCATCACTGCCCAGAGTACTGTATTATATAATGATTTCATAATATCGATTCTTCCATAATATTGAAAGCATACCCTTCAACTTTTTCAACACACTAAAAATTCCCTGAGTGCAAATTCCCACTCGTAAAATTGCATTTTCTTATATGTCAGTTGTTGAGACTATTCATTTGAAGAATTATCAGCTTCTGTGTTGAAGTCCAAGTCGTCATGTGGTAGCACGGATCGTACCCTGAGGTCTGAGAGGAGTTGAAGGTCAGGTTGTTCTCTAGATTTGTGCTGATCTGGAGTGTCGACAGCCAACCCAGGACTTTGTCAAAGTGTCTGTTTGGAGTTCCTCTTGCCTGGTAAAGACTCAGCAACAGACGGTGCTGGACTTTCTCCTCTCACTGGGAATTAAACACGACACAATTTGATATGGTTGTGCTCAGATTTAATGTGAATGCTGGAGATAATATTACAATTTTTACTTACAGTCAGGAAACAACAATTCCATGCTGCTCTGAAGATCAACTGTGGATCTCCGTATGCTTTTATCCAGGTTTTCAATTTCCTGGCTGATTTTCGCATCTATGATTTCCTCCTTTCCTTTCCATCCTTCTTCTTTTGACCAATACCCCAGATTTTAAATTTGTTTGTGTCACCAACTAGCAAAGATAATCAAAACAGAAGATTAAAACAATTATATATATTTCATGGAAGAAACAAGTCCTCCTCATCAAAGTGTGATACTCACTCAGTGACTTGGGTTTAGTGCTGGTCTCACTTCCCCTGATCTCAGCTTGCAGCTCAAGCAGTTTTTCCTTGAAGCCAGCATGCAGCTCCAGCTCTCTCCTCCTGTACTCCTT
>NW_019174410.1:779606-780158 GCF_002260705.1 Seriola dumerili
TTATAGCCTTTTTCTTTTTACCTTAACTAGTTTGCATAAATACCAAGTACGTACATAGTACTAAGTACAATAGTAGTAGTGAAGTTTTTACACATTGTTCACTGTTGCTGGAACAAGCTGATTTTATCCCAGAACAGATTGCAGATTGCACTGAACATATGGCTGAACAAAGGCCTAACCATGTGTGATACTGCCTTACAGACAGTTTGAGTGCAGTTCACTTTGTTTGTCTCGTTGCGTACAACGAAGGTTGGTTGAACTGGCACTAAAAATATTCCTAAATACCCGTTTTCCAATATTTTTTACCTGGACACAGGTGACCTCTGCAGAGCACTCGGATGTTCAGTTGTGGTAACTGAAAAGAGAAGACCAGAGAAAATGGAAAACAATCTTGGTGAGTTAATCAAGAAGAACTGCAGTTAACATACTTAGAGATACAATAAACCTAAAGCTTGAGTTTTTACTGGTAACAAGGATTCTGTATGTTGTATGAATTTATTTTTTCAGATCTTTTTCTTTTGTTCAGATTACAGGATGTAATGTTCAGATGCA
>NW_019174410.1:780183-954220 GCF_002260705.1 Seriola dumerili
GGCTGCTCCCAAGTGGCTCCTCAGATTTTTTGTTACTTAAATTAATTTATTACCAAATTATGTGTAAAATGAATAACTAATGTAAAAAAACATAAAATATAACATATGTATAGTATATATATGGCTTTATTAATAAACTTAACATAACTTAAAATATACATAAATAAATAAAAAAAAAATAATAAAAAAAAATCGCTCTCGTTCGCGACCGACCCATCACTAATAGTAGTAGTGAAGTTTTTACACATTGTTCACTGTCGCTGGAACAAGCTGATTTTATCCCAGAACAGATTGCAGATTGCACTGAACATTACATCCTGTAATCTGAACAAAAGAATAAAGATCTGAAAAAAAATAATTCATACAACATACAGAATCCTTGTTACCAGTAAAATACTCAAGCTTTAGGTTATTGTATCTCTAAGTATGTTACACTGCAGTTCTTCTTGATTAACTCACCAAGATTGTTTTCCATTTTCTCTGGTCTTCTCTTTTCAGTTACCACCAACTGAACATCCCCGAGTGCTCTGCAGAGGTCACCTGTGTCCAGGTAAAAAATATTGGAAGAAAACGGGTATTTAGGAATATTTTAGTGCCAGTTCAACCAACCTTCGTTGTACGCAACGAGACAACAAAGTGAACTGCACTCAACTGTCTGTAAGGCAGTATCACACATTTGGTTAGAGTAGTCTAACTGGTTTTCTTTACTTACACAGGCCTGCCTGTGTGCCCTCAGGGGCAAAGAGGGGCTGAGTGAATCATTGCTCTGTGTACAGTTCTACAAAGAAGTAAAGGCACAAATCAACATTTTTTATGTTTTATTATGAAAAGAGTGAATACATTTTCGATTCATTATGAAACTGTGGTGGGAAAAATTTAGTCTAGGTGATGAATCGGAAACACTGCAGTGCACTCTGCACTCTGCTTATTCATAGCAGGCAGAGTTTATGGGTGTTGTGCGCCCTCTGTGTAGGCGTGTATTACTCTCTTGACAATACATCCTTTAAATAACAGTGAAATATTGCAAAGGGTGAATCTCATTCACACTTGACGAACGTGGTGGAAACAACATTTGTAACCCAGTGCTCTTACATGCATGCCTTCAGTGTAGGGACATCACCGTCTTATTCTTGTTCTGTTCTGCACTGTGTAAGAGCTGTATGGTTAAAATTGACCTTTTGTGGAATCACATGCCTGGTGATCATATTCAGGTCGGTAGTCATATGTATTACTGTACTTGTGATTTCATCTTGAAATGTAAATGGCTTGGGTTCATATGTGAAAAGGTTAAACGTGTTAAGCTGGCTGGGCCTACCACTTTTAACCACAAAAAGTATCTGCAGTATTTTCAAAGAAGGTTAATATTAAGGTAGAGAGAGAATTTAGACACAAAGATGGGCAATAATTCTCTTGGTTAATTTAGATGGTTGGTTGGTTAGTTTTAGACAACCTATATGCATCGAATATGGGGGATCATGACTTCTTTCTGCAACTTAAGAAAATAATTTTGGACTTTTGACTATAACCAAGTGCTTGATGTGTTCTTGGACAGATCCAGGTCTGGCATTGTTAGAACATCCAGGACTCAGGACTGTATAAGGGCTTTATGTAAAGATGTGGGACTATTGATGAAGACTTGCGACCAAGATTTCCGAAGAGACATCTTTTGACCAATCATAAAGAAAGTAAATGTGTTTAAGTTTTTATGAGGGACTCTACAGATCAGAGGGTCAGATGGACGTAGACAGAGCAAGAGAATTTTGAACACCTAAATCTCCCTAAACTCTCAGAAGAGAATATGAGCCTTGAGATTTTAAAGAAATTCGACGTTGCTATTGACACAGGGCAACTCCGAACCTGACAATCAATAATCATCCTTATATTAAAAATGGTAAAGACTCTAAAGTTGTTTACAAAGGTTTTCGCGTTGAGAGTAAATTATTTAATGAAGACAATTATACATACAGGGCAGGTGGGGTTTATGAAGGGCAGGACCTCCTCTGACAGCATAAGACACTTCTTGCATTTAATCTGGAATACCAAAGACATGGAGACCATAATAGCTGCTTTGTCTTTAGATGCAGAAAAACGTTTGGTTCCATCAGCTGGAGAATCTAATTTTCACTCACAGGATTTAGATTTGGACCCATGTTTCAAAATATTACGAAGCTTATATTCAGTCATCCTAAATCTATGGTAGTAACTAAAGGTCTGAGGCCATCTCCTTTCCCTGCAGGATGTGGGACAAAGCAGGGCAACCCACTCTCTCTTCTCTTGCCTATTACTGCACTGGAGCCCTTTGCAGAGGCCAAGGCTAAATTAAACTGTTAAGGTGTTGCTGTGGGTGGGGCAACCCTACCTGATGCCTAATGCCTCTTATGAGAGACATGAATGGGAAAATGGACACTAATACAGAGATCTGGGACCCATTTTTATCACAGATCAGGGAAACATTACCAAGCCTGCAGCATGTTTGACTGGTGGGACAGAGATAAGATTATTGGATGGGAGGAAAAAGTTTCCTTTCAGATCAATATTCACTTAGATATAGATGTGTATGTATGCTTACAGGTGTATAGAGGTATATACACATATAGGTATTTGTGTATATGTACATATATATTATTATCATAATAGACTTTGTTGTATTTTTAATTTTTTTACTTTTAATTTTTATCTTTAATCATTTTTCATTTTTGATTTAATTGTATTTTATCTGTACATGCTGTTCCTTGTGAATACTCATTTGTAGGAAGACACATCGCACTATTGTCTGTGAAGGAAACAATAAAAATCATATTTGCAAAAAAAAAAAATATATATATATATATATATATTAGGTGGGGGCTTATTTACTCAACTGTCATAAAGTGCCAGAAGTGTTGGGAGTTAAATTCCCCTCAGCTTTATTGAAACCCTTATGAAAATGGGAAGAGAGTATTTCAAACAGTATAGAATAATAAAGCCCTAAAGAAAAACAATAAGCAAAATCTAGTTTAATCACTGGAATATTTAATATCACATTTACATTGTATGGTGTAGCTTATATATTGTCCGGCAAAGTAAGAACACTTCTTCAATATAAGCTTATAAGGTTGCATTGAATTCACTTATAGCATACTACAAGTGCAGTATATCTTATAGTGTTTTACATTGATATATAACAAAAACTTAAACCTGTATCAGCTCAGGTCGGCTGAGTACAAATGCTATTTTACCGGGACACTCTACTTCACTCTCTTACAATTACACACATTCACACCTGAAGCTGCCCAGTACAGTCACAGTCTGATCTTGTGGCCACTGAGCAGCTATAGTGGGGCGTAGGTTTCTGACCTTTAGTCCATCACTGCCCCAGAGTACTGTATTATATAATGATTTCATAATATCGATTCTTCCATAATATTGAAAGCATACCCTTCAACTTTTTCACACCACTAAAAATTCCCTGAGTGCAAATTCCCCACTCGTAAAATGCATTTTCTTATATGTCAGTCTGTTGAGACTATTCATTGAAGAATATCAGCTTCTGTGTTGAAGTCCAAGTCGTCATGTGGTAGCACGGATCCGTACCCTGAGGTCTGAGAGGAGTTGAAGGTCAGGTTGTTCTCTAGATTTGTGCTGATCTGGAGTGTCGACAGCCAACCCAGGACTTTGTCAAAGTTGCTGTTGGAGTTCCTCTTGCCTGGTAAAGACTCAGCAACAGACGGTGCTGGACTTTCTCCTCTCACTGGGAATTAAACAGAAACACAATTTGATATGGTTGTGCTCAGATTTAATGTGAATGCTGGAGATAATATTACAATTTTTACTTACAGTCAGGAAACAACAATTCCATGCTGCTCTGAAGATCAACTGTGGATCTCAGTATGCTTTTATCCAGGTTTTCAATTTCCTGGCTGATTTTCGCATCTATGATTTCCTCCTTCTCCTTTCCATCCTTCTTCTTTTGACCAATACCCCAGATTTTAAATTTGTTTGTGTCACCAACTAGCAAAGATAATCAAAACAGAAGATTAAAACAATTATATATATTATCATGGAAGAAACAAGTCCTCCTCATCAAAGTGTGATACTCACTCAGTGACTTGGGTTTAGTGCTGGTCTCACTTCCCCTGATCTCAGCTTGCAGCTCAAGCAGTTTTTCCTTGAAGCCCAGCATCAGCTCCAGCTCTCTCCTCCTGTACTCCTTCTCCAGTCGTTGCCTCAGCACGTGTTTGACCTGCCTCCTCTTGAACTTATCGTCAATTCTCAGGTGGACGTCCCTCATGTTGGGGCAGAAGAGTCGGCCATTGTTCCCTGCCACCATTTCCTCTATCTTCTCAAACAGCTCGGTGACCTGACTCATATTAGCTTTCTTCATATTGTTCATGACATGGTACTTGTTCTCACACTTGTCTACCAACCAGTATAGAGCACCAGGCTCCCTCTCAATGTGCTCCTCTACAGATTTATCTGCCAGCTTGTCTCCACATGTGAACAGGACCATTGTGTGTTTCCAGACACTGGCATCTAAAAGGTTCATGTGTTCCTCCAGAGCGATCTTCTGAACCTTGCTGAAGGCCAGGTCCAAGGGAATGACCAGCAGAACAGCATGAAACCCTAATGGGCTCAGTGAAAGACCTCTGGCAATTTCTTTGTCAGTGTCTTCAGTGCAGCGGGAGGACTCACCCCACCAGCCCGGGGTGTCGATCACTGTGATCCTCCTGCCAGCAACTTCCCCTTGATCCACTTGACAGTTTTCAGTCTGACAGGTGGGAAACACTTCTTTATGCAGGAGGGTATTTCCTGTTGCAGTCTTTCCAGACGTCTTCTGACCAATCATCACTATCCTCAGCTCCTGTAACTGGTGTCTGGGACCTGAGAAGAAAATTACAGGAGCATATTGCTGCCACCATGACAAAAAAAATGTGCTCAATTTCCCATTATAATGGGAAAATTCATTCAATATAACAAGATCCTTTTCTTATCATACCAACATGTTTTGTAATTATAATGATACTGTATACATTCTCCTTTTTGTTGCTACATTACGACTTGTTAAAACAAGACATTTATATATAATAAACAAGGTTGGTGCATCGAGAAAAAAAATGTAACATGCTATTGTTATCCATGTTAAATAATTTTTCGATTTTAAATTATACCGGTTTTTGTAATATTGCTTGACAAATGACAGAAGCTCCACCATCACCACCACGTCCAGACCTCAGAACTTGACCCCAGCCCCAAAAACATCGCTCTTAGGCAGAGTTCTTTCACATGCCCAAGAGATACTCTACAAACAAGTTTGCCATCACACATCACATTAATTAGACCACTATTTACAATAGAGAGCGCATTTGCACTTTTTCCGTGCAAGCTATAGCATTATGCTCTGCCCTGATATTCCACCAGGTTGTAGGCCAAAGTTCAACTTAATTGACCTTTGAGCTCGAATATGTTGACTTACACCATGCACATTGATTTGGACTCAGGGATTGACAGGAGGTGCAAATTATGGCGCTGAGTCTTTTACAGTACAGGAGAATGGTGGAAGAACTGCTCCTCCCACACTCTTAAGGCAGAGGTCAAAAGAGAGAGATGGAGCAGGTGGCACACTTTCTTCAGACGTTTGGTTTGGTCAACTAAGAGCAGGGTAATCCCGTCCAGGTTTTCTTATGGATTGGACCTCTGAGCTATAAACTTTTTACATGAGGGAGTGAACAGCTCCATTTTATGTGGGAGGGTGGGCCGAACTGAGTTGAGGGTGGATGAGCGATTGAGACTGTTCATCAAGTCCTACCATTAGCAATTTCCAAACCAGAGTGTCCTTTGACGGGAACTTGTTGGCCTAGAATTTATTTCAATAATATTCAATCTCCTTCATGCATGCCAGGACAGCAGGCAGAAGTTCATCAGAGGGGACCTTTTCCCATAATATAAATCTCCCACTTCTGTTTTGTCATCTTGTGGGGCAGGCTTGTCAATGGCCAACCAGGCTTGCGAGGAAGGTTGAGCCTCCCACAGATGGAACTATTGGGCTGTGACGGCTGTGTAGGAGGGAGAATGGTATCTTTTCTGTTGTTGTCATTCTCCAAGCAGAGCTTCAATGACATAGAACTATTTGGCATGCTAAACACTCATGCATACAGTGCAAAGGGGTCGGGGTCCTTTCCTGCCATGGTAAACCCACAGCTGGCTGGCCAAGGTTGGAAAGTGACATCCTTAGCTTTGCTGCCACCAGAGGATATGGTGGTAGCCATGGAGGCTAACAAAACTCAGTTAGCCATAACATTAGCCACAAAGCACAACAATCTTTCCCTGATGTGTTAGCTTGTCAGCTAACTTAATGCAGTATCAAACAAGTAATTGTGCATTGCAACAACCACAGCCTGGGGAAGAAAGTGAGAATGTTGAGCTTGGGGCCACAAACCTTTGTAAAGGTGGGCCTGTCTGTGCAATTAAGGCGACTGGTGTGTCTGGTGACAGATATGGTGGTAGTGAAGCTTCCATGATTCGTCATGGCAGAAAGCACTTCCCATGTACCAAGCAAGGTTTGAAAGATAATGTATTTATGACACTAAGGCTAGATGACTCTGAACCATACTGTACCTCTGAGGGTTTTTCTTTTGGCCATGACTTGACTTTCCCTGAGTCTTGCTCTTTCCTCCACTCTTCTTCTTCTGTCTTCAATAGTCTTAAATTTCTGCTCATCAGGGACAAAATGGCCCCAACTATTTCCCGCGACAGTCGCAGTGATTTTCTCCAGCAGCTCTGTGATTTGAGTACCACTGTCAGTATTCTTGTTATCGATGACGTGATATCTGTTTCCACATTGTTCAACCAGAGACTGTAAGGCCTCTCCCTCCCCTTCGATGTACTCCTCTATGGAGCTTGATCCCAGCCAGTCTCCTCTGGTGAAAACTACTATAGAGTGTCTCCACACTCCTTCCCCGAGAAGCTCCACGTGTGTTCTCAAGGCGTCTAAGTGTTTGGCATTGAAGGATGCATCTGCATCTATCACCACCAGGAAGACGTGGGGCCCAGGGGGGCAGAGAAACATGCTGCGCACCAGTTCCTCTTTGATTGCCTCAGGAGTGTCAAAGGCAGGGAAACCTTTCCACCAACCCGGTGTGTCCACAAGAGTTATTTCAGTTTTACCAACAGAACCCTGCCGGATCACTGAGTGTGCAGTTCTTTTCCCGTCTTGCTCTTTGATTCCCAAGATGGTGTTCACCACCGAGGTTTTCCCAACGTTGCGGCTTCCCAAGAGAATCATCTTGAGTGTTGAAGGTTTCATCTCCTCTGTTATCAAACATAACAAAGCTTGATTAGTCCTGGAACTTACAGCAGGTTGGACAGGTCATACATGCCATTGAATACACTATACTACTACACTGCACAAAAAAATTAAAGGGACATATAATCATCACAGTATAACACCAAGTCAGTTAAACTTCAGGGATATCAATCTGTCCATTTAGGAAGCACAAGTGATTATGAATGAATTTCACCTGCTTTGGTGCAAATGAAAGTGACAACAGGCATGGAGAGGCAAAAGTTGACTGACTGACTGATTCTTCTCTAGTTTTGTGTTTTACTAGTGTCCGTGTCACTACTGGTAGCATGAGGCGGTACCTGCAGCCCAGTCAGGTTGCACAGGTAGTCCAGCTCCTCCAGGATGGCACATCTATATGTGCAGTTGCAAGAAGGTTTGCTGTGTGTCCCAGCACAGTCTCAAGAGCATGGAGGAGACACCAGGAGACCGGCTGCTACACGAGGAGAGCTAGACAGGGCCGTAGAAGGGCATCAACCCACCAGCAGAACTGGTACCTGCTCCTTTGTGCAAGGGGGAACAGGAGGAGCCCTGCCAGAGACCTACAACATGACCTCCAGCAGGCTGCTGGTGTGAATGTTTCTGACCAAAATGTCAGTGGGTCCTTGGTTCTTCCTGGTGCAAGACAACGCCTGGCCTCATGTGGCCAGAGTATATAGGCAGTTCCTGGATGACGAAGGCATTGATGCCTTAACTGGCCCTCACATTCCCCTGACCTAAATCCAACTGAGAACCTATGGGACGTAGGGTTGTCACGATACCAAATTTCTGTTTCGATACCGATACCAATATGTATTTCGATACTTTTCGATACTTTTTGTAAAAAGGTGAAACACTCTCAAATGTCAATATTTTCCTTTATTTTAAAACAGACTTTGGGAACAATAACACCAATAATTAAAATAAATAATTGGCTTTGTAGCACCGCTTGCACTGCGGTGCTTCTGGGTTCAGTGGCTCGCCTTTATCGTTTGGTTTGAACCCGAAATATTTCCACACCATACTTCGGGCCCCCATTTTGTCCACAAGTACGGGCTTTTCTGCAGCTGCCATCTCTATCTACTGTATTTTCTTCAGCCCGGTCTGTCTGTCTAAGACGCGACTTGTCGTTTCTCTCTCCTCCTCAGTCTAAACATGCGAGTGTGCATGGGAGGCGGCTTACATCCGCTCGGGCAACTACGTCACACTCGCTGGCCTCGCTGTGCTTACAGAGACAGGCTCCAATTTACCAATTCCTTTGCATTCAATAAAATAAAATAAAAGCACTGTTTGTTTTTAAATGCTGGCATAGTACCGTTTTCAAAACTCTAGTATTGCGGTACTATACTGGTACCGGTATACCGTGCAACCCTAATGGGACGTTATGCATCGGTGCATCCAACCCCACCAGGTACCGCCACTGTCCATCCAGTGCATTCAGGCACGTGGAGGCTATACACACTACTGAGCCACGTTATGAGTTGCTGTGATGAAATTCACTCAAGTTGATTTTCGGTGTGATTGTGAATCCAGTCCTTAATGGGTTGATGATTTTGGTTTCCATCGACCATCGTCATTTTGTTCTCAACAAGTTATACAATGTAAATCAGCAAAGATTTTCAACTTGAATAATTCGTTCATCAAGATCTGATTTGTGATTGAAGTGTTCGCTTATTTTTTTGAGCAATATATATATATACACACACACCTGGAATGAGTGTTGTCATTTGTTGTCTTTGTTCCTCGGCCCTCCTCCGTCTCCTTTCCGCCCTTTCAGCTACCTCTCGTTGCTTCTTTTCAATGATGGTCAAAGTCTGTTCATCTACCTCATAGTAGGAGCCATTGTTGTCACTGACAATTTCATCTATCTTCTGCAGCAGCAGTGTGACCTGAGATGAGTTGCTTTTTTCCTTGTTATTAATCACGTGGTACCTGTTCTTGCACCTTTCTATTAACCACTTGAGTGCATCTCCCTCGCTCTCTATGTGCTGCTCTATCGTCTTCCCTCCAAGGTAATCCCCACAGGTGAACAGCACCATGGTGTATCTCCACACCTGCTCCCCCAGGAGCTTCATGTGCTCCTCCACGATCCTCTTCTGCGCCACAGAGAAAGCTGAATCTATCGGGATTGCAAGGAGAAAAACCTGTGGTCCGGGCGGACACCTGGACAGGTTCAGTTTAAACCGTTGCTTGTTCCATTCTGGGATGTGTTTGAGGGAGAGAGAGCTGTTCCATCCTGGAGCGTCCACCACAATGAGCTTCCTGCCCTCCACTATTTCATGTCTAACCTCAGACTGGGCTGTTCTGGTTCGGCCACACTCAAACCTTTCCCTTCTCAGTATAGTGTTGGCAGACGAACTCTTGCCAGCCCATCTCCCACCAATCAGGATGAGTCTGACCTCTGGCAGGGTGATGCTCTCTTTCTCCCCTGAAGAGCAAAGGAAAACATGTGAAGTGAATTTTCTCAACTATCTGATGTTGGTGTCTTTACTTGTTGGTAATAATTAATTAATAATTCAAGCTTATAATCTTGATAGTTTTGAATCAGGGCCTGTAGTATTTAGATCGAATCACTTGTGAAAAAGGAGGTGTGCTTGATTTTGTAGCTACAGCAGTAATTTCAATATGTCAGATACATATTTAATCAACATTTTGGTACATATATAAGTATCGGATTGGACTCTGGACTCTGGTAAACTTGTGCTGGCTTTATCCCCTGGGATTTTGTTAGTTATTTTTGTTAATTATTTTTGGATTTTTTTATTACTTTCATTGAGAAAATTAGTCTGATGAACAACAATAATGTGAGACAAATTCAGAACCATGAAACATGATTAGAAAGACCAAAACAAAATATATCATCACATATTGTCAGATAATAATACAAATCTCAGAACTGAGGATGAGTTATTAGAAACTACCTATAGTATGCCTCAAACAACAGCCTAAAAACAACAATTAAAAACAGTATTAAGAACTTAACTGTGTGTAAAGGGAGGTGATTTTGATAACATGAGGAGAATGAAATGTATTCAAAGTTCTTCCTGGCATACAAGGATCTGGTTGATCTGCAGGTTACATGTAGTCTAACTAATGTTGATTTACAGGTTTGATTAGTGTAATGTTGCACTGAACATTAGTGTAGTAGTTAGCTATTAGCTAATGCTACATGTATGTTGGTATATCAACCTTGCCGATAGAATACTTAAACTTAATAGTATTGCATGATTAACTTACCTGGATTGTTTTCCATTTTCCCCACTCTCCTCTTTTCAAAGTGAATTTATTACCAATTCAATATCCTCAAGTGCTCTGCAGAGGTTAGAGTCGACGAATGCCGTCTTAAGTAAGGAAAATCTCCTGAAAATGAACACAGCAGTGACGCTGCACTTAAACAACAACACAAAGCTTTGAAAGCTAAGATGTTCTAACAATGCAGCCAAACTGGTTTTTAGGAGCTGTCTGAACATGAACTCTGTGCAGATCTGTGCTGCGGACAAGAGCATATCAGTAACAATGAATAACAAACGTCTGATGATCTGTTTCAAAAACCTTTGTTGTATGATCTGTGTAAGCACAATATTTTGGACAGTGTATGAAAATTAGTAAGAAAAAGTCACAGTTGTGTTATTGAACAAATCCCTGAGCTGATAACAAGTACAGCAGTAGAACAAACTCCTTTGTCAACATTACAGGCCACTCCTTAAGAAAGTGCATTTTTTATACGACTGAGCTTTGACTGGGTCTCTTCAGTGATGTTTTTGCAGAGAGCAGCAGATTTTCCTTCCTGCTCTGCTGGAAGACTCCTGTATTAATTTTAATATCTGCCCTGCCCACAGCCCTGTCACCTCTCTTTCGGCAACCGACACCAAATATTCTTCTTAAACCCGCAAGACATTTTTTTACAGGATTTTGGCAGAGTGATGCATAATTTAGATGGCATTGGATGATCTTGTGTTAGTACTTTGTTGCCCATACTTGTACTTATACTACTCATTATAAGAGTCCCTCAAGTGAAGCCCTCACAGATAAAGAAATGTGCTCGCTGGCACAGCCAACATTTTGAACATTATCAGAAATGAGCACATTTGTTTTTATCCCAGATTTTTCGCTCAACATTATGAAAAGAAAGTGATGAGAATCCACTCTAATCGGGTTCTTTTTCAGCCTCCAAGGCAATAAAAAGTAGAAGAACTGTAAAGAAAATGGAATCAAAACCAAAGATATACTGCATGTGGTATGTATTTATTTTACAGTAATGTGCTTCATTTAGATTACAAAACAATTGTATATTCCAAGATGACTCATGCAGTTCGTCATGCTATCATAATTATCCTGACAGATACATAATGGTTTTGGGTCTCTATAAAAATGGCATAATTTAAATCCAGAGCCTAAATGAGCATCCAGTGGATTGTGAACTATAAACCTGTCTTTCACTCCAACTGAGTGAAACTGAGATAGTTATGTGCATGCAGAATATGCACAGAGTCTTTGTGGTTGTTTTGTGTCGTTGTACTTGTTTTTTCTGTTCGTAATAATTTTGTGTCTCTTTTTACTTGTTTTGCCTGTGTGTTAATTGTGCTGTGTCTCTCATCTTTGTAGTTGTTTGTGTCTCTTTGTAGTTGTTTTGCATCTCTTTATTGTTGTTTTGTGTCTCTTTGTAGTTGTTTTTGTCTCTAAAAGATATATATAAAACAATCTAGTCAAGTATAATCATAAACATCAGACAAGACAAAACAAACAAATTAATAAAAGCAGTTAAAAGGAACATACAAGGCTGAATCTCAATCAATAAACGAGACAAATACTGAATAAAAACAAAAGGTAATTTTACACTGTTTTGTTTTCAGTCTTTAGTCTTGAAGCCGTATAATGAAGCAGATGACTTTATATTCTATTTCAAATTGTTCCCAAGAGAGGGATCTCTGCATCTAATGAAATATTGATTTTGAGAAGTGCGACATTGGCAAACTGCAATCCCTTGAAGACCTGGTAGAACAGACATGAAGGACAGAGAATTTGATGTGAATCTAAGAATTAAACATTTCTGGAAAATGCCAGGAAGTAAATACTTAACAAAATAAATATTAACATTATGATGAGTCAATAAGTTACATTTCATAAACTGTGGGACGGATAAGTCATTAACTGATTATTTCATCAACGTCTTCTGAATCATCTTGTTACAACAAGATAAGTTCCTGGCACCCCAAGCAATTTGTAATATTTACTATATGAGTAAATTCTAATGTAATACACAATTAAATAACAGGAAGGTAGATCAGGGAATAAACTTTGTAACAACTATTTTCATTAAGTTTTGAAACATATTTTCAATGTGAATTTTACAAGTAAAACAGAGTGGGGGAAAAAAGTATAAATATGGAAATATTATAAAGCTTGCCATTTTAATATTAAAGTTTGTTCAACTGAAATACATAAAGATTTGCACCAATTCTGTATTAACCTTTTGTATTAGTGTACTACAATCTGTGTGTGAAGCTACAGGATTTGTACCATCAGCAAACAGACACATCTTTATAAATCTTAAGCAGGTCATTAACATAAATTTAAAAAGTGACGGGCCAAGAACAGATCCTTGTGGCACCCCTTGAAAAATGACAAACTGTTCTTATATCGTGCTCGAAGCAGCACTGCCTGAACTATCTCATGGGTTTCACATTATTCAGTTCTGTCTATATGCTTCAGATTAGAGAGATCCTTTCAGTGGCAGGATACAGCTACTTATCCAACAGATTGGACATCTCCATCCAGGACAGGTCCCACTGCACTTCTGTCACATCCTGCTTGGTTGCAGGGAACGCCTGTGCTGGTACTTCCTGTTTGGAAAGTGGCCAGCAGCTACGAGTGCAAAACCTCTGGTACCTTCAAACAAATACAAATACAAGCAGTGAACCTTCTCTTTGACTTGTCATTCATGCCAGGATATTTAATGTCTACAGACATGTGAACAATAGGAAGTGGTGAGTAAAGAAGGCTGAAGATGTATACGGTAACTAACCTGTAGTGACGAACTAGCCAAACAATTAGAGGAATGAGGAACAGAAGGACAACAGCAAATGAAAGAATGATCCATTTCCAGGAACCTGATGAACACAACAAATATTTGTTTAAAAGTGCCATCAAGTGTCAAGTTCAGTCAGTAACAGAGTTGAACCAGAAACTACGTCACTACATCATATAGTCTAATTTCTTGTTAACAGCTGCAATCAGACCCTAAAACCATTCAAAGTGATTTACAGTAATCTGATTCATATGCCGAACAAGTTGAGGAGCTTCAGAGACTCTACACCAAAATCTATTTATGAACAACTTACTATTGGAAGTCAATAGCTTATAAGATAATGAGAAAGGGATGTCATTTCATTAATGTAATCGCCTTATAATATGTGTCATGATCGGAACCGAAGAGACTCTTTTTTGGGATTTTTGTTAATGTCCTGTTTTATTTTGAAGTAGCTTTTTGAAGTAACAACTTGACTGAACTTCTTCAAATTTGGCACAAACATTCACTTGGACTTAAGGATGAACTGATTATATTTTGGTGGCAGAGGTCCTTCAAATACAACCATAAATCACTGTGTGAAAGTGTAAATGTCAGATTTAGATTTAGGATACTTTGCATCATTGGAGGGATTTTCCCCATGAATTCCAGCTCCTGATGTAAAGATGAGGAAGAGTAGAACCTGGTAACTAAAAAGTTGTCCTCAATAATGGCCAATTATGAATTTACATTTATTCATTTATTCATTATTTATTCATTCATTTGGCAGAAGCTTTTATCCAAAGTGACTCACAGGTGAGGGACATCACTAAAGCTTCAGTGCAGTAGGAGACCTTGTGTAGGTACTAAGTCCTACATCTATTCAATTAAATGCTGATTAATTAAGGAGATCGAGTAAAAAACCTAAACAACCTCCAAAATTAATAAATGTATGTGTCAACAATAAGAAATAATTTTACCACTAGTGGAGGCTGGTGTCCCTTTGGTTTTTGTGAAGTTGCCTAAAAGACAAAATAATTGACATCTTTGACTTATCCACTATTAGACAGAGCAGAAAGATGGATATGATCTTCAGGTGAGATAAAGCCGTACAGCTGACCTCTGTCAGTTCTCACTGATAACCAGCTCTCTGGACTCTCCATTTTTCTGTCGCGGGAGGCGCACTTGTAGAAGCCTTCATCTTCCTGTGTCACATTCTTAATGGTCATCTTTATTACTCTGTCTGAACTGGAAGAACTGTAAGTGTCAATTTCTGCTTCGTTTTTAAAGAAGGTTGTTGAATTGTGGTTTGCTGTCCGGTACTGACAAGACATGACAACTTCATCGCCTGTAAATACAGGGAAGGCCGGAGTCTTCAAAACGATGTTACCGTCTGTGGGACAAAGATAGACATGATTAACTCCTCATCCCTCTTATCACACTCACTCATACACCTTAAACCTGTCTGTCTGGACCATGTTCCGCTTTCTTTGCTGGTTTCTCCCTCAGTTTATCCTTCATCATCACTGTTACACAAGACTCACAGCTTACTGTGATGTTGACTGCATTGCTGCGGCCCTCAGCGTTCTCACACCAGTACAGTCCACTGTTCCTGCTGGAAGCAATGAAGGCAAACGCTTCAGACTTGTTTCCACTGACACCTCCCCCTGGTGGCGAAGAGTGGACATTGAAGACTCTGGTCCCCACCGCACGGTCTGGAGAGAAATGCATCAGCTTCCAACCCGAGGAGTTAGTCTCAAGAGCAGGGCACTGCACAGTGAAACGCTCCCCTCTGAGCATCTGTCTGCTGTTGGGAGTCAGAGACAGCGAGGGAGGCAGCAGCTCTGGATGAGAGAGATTGACAAAGAGACAGAGGGAGAAAAGGAGAGAGAGTGAGATGCAGGTTTTACCCATGCATCTGATTACTGTAAAAACAGGCCATTCTGTTTGTCTAATGGTCACATGGGATCATATAAGTGATATATCCACTTATCTTGACAAAATACATCACTTACTCAGCAGCAGCACTGGAAAAGCAGAGCTGTCCGAGGCAGAGATTACACACTGTTTATTCAGATATCAGTACTGTACAGTGCTGGTTGGCGTATTTCATTTCAAAGCATGTAATGCCCTTCTCACCTGAAACTCAACTTAATTTTTCTTCCACATTTTTTGCAATGAAATTTGATACATTCACATTCCCCTCAGGATGAATCTTAAACCCCTCAAGTTTCCATCTAACACCAGGTCAAATTTTCAATCTCACCTGCCCACTTTGTTTAGGGCAAATTAATAAATGCATGCTAATCACAGACTGTATATAAAGATGGACGTTCCCTCTGTGACGTCACCCTCAGATTTCTGAAGAGCAGTTTTGAATCTCAGAGTGAGCTGTTCCACCATTGCCATCTTGGCAGTGCCTGACTCCGCCCCTACCTCCCAGCTATTCCAAAAATGGGAAAAAGGAGGGGCATGTGTGGAGCTGAGACTTCAGTTCATGCCGGTTTGTGGCAAACATACGCTCACCCACCTGTCACTCAAAGAGGCCACGCCCTAAATTATTCATTACTTTAAGCCTTAATAAAATGGAAACAGGTGTCATGAAAGAGGAAATTAGCTCTAGAGACAAAATCAGTTTTTGTACCAGGCTGTAAACATGTTTATTTAAGTTTGGACATTTAAGTTGGACATTTTAACATGGGAGTCTTTGGGGATTGACTCACTGTTGGAGCCAGACTCTAGTGGTCGTTAGAGGAACTGAAGGTTTTGGCACTTCTCTGTTGGAATCATTTTTCAGCCCCAGAGGTTGCCACATGATGCTAATAAGCTAACATGCTAAACTAAAATGGTGAGCATGGTAAACATTGTACCTGGTTAGCATCAGCATGTTGGCACTGTCACTGTGAGCATGTTAGCATTTAGCGCAGCCTCACAGAGCTGCTAGCACGACTGTGGACTCTTAGTGTTATTGCTTTTTTCAGATTCAATACTTAGACAACATATGTCCTGATAATATTAACCACAGGGATCAAAGCAATCACACAAACAGCAATAAAGTCCACTGATAATGAATAGACAGTATATTCATACAGTTGTTGAACACAGCACGTCATAAAAGTCATAAAAGCCTAAAAAAACATCAAATTGATAAACGTGATTGAAAACAAGATTTCTGACAATTTAAAAACTGTATTAACCAGGATAGAATAGATTAACATTATGATTTAAGTGGTTGTTATAAATTTTGAGTGACTGTGTCTCTGCATTAAAGACAGTCCTGGACTACACAGCCTTTCCACTTGCATGTGTTGTCCTGTGCATGTAGCAGAAACCTGATGCCGCGCTGCAGAGGTTGCAGCAGCTGCTGCTCACCTGACACATTGAGTTCAAGCGGCCGGGCATTCACCACAAACACGGTCTTGTTCTTCCGACACTCGGCTTGGCACCAGTACCTGTCCGTGTCCGCCCTTGTTACCGCGGTGATGAAGTAGCTGTCACCAGAGACCAGGTGCCTGGGGTTCGGAGCAGTGTGTGGTTTGGACCTGTACCACCGGTAGCTCTTCACAAAAGTGCAGCGTGACACCGCTGAGCACTGCAGCAGCACACACTCGCCGAGGTAGAGGCTCGACCCCGGAGGCCTCACAGACACACTGGCCCCCAGAGACTCTGCAGGAAAGGGAAACTCCATTATGGTCTTTCTCAGGCTTGGGTCAATTATACTGTGAGTGTGTGTCGGACAGATGCACGCTCTCTCTTCCTGTGCTCATCGTCTCTGCCTGTACCTTCAACTGCAGCAGCTTGGAGAACAAAAGCAGCTGCACCTGAAACACAGAGAAATCATTTTCACTCAAACACAACTCATTTCCTCATGTTCTACCACAACTGGGCAGTATGTTCAGTTTTTTTTTAAAAAGCCTTAATTTACCCAGAATTCATTGGACCAAAGTCAAAAACTAAACTGCTTATTGCACCAGATGAATTTAGACTCAGTCTATCTGAAGTCTGACTGTTTGTTCTATCTGGGCCACAGTGAAAGTCTGTCTTTGTGAAACCGGCTCCGGATAATCAGCCATGGTCCATTGCTGAGTTTGGATTATTCAATTGATGATTAATTGATGATTAAATGATTCAATTCATCTAACACCATCAAACTGGACCCTCACGCTAATAAGACATTGCTTTGGAGACACACACAGTCATATCAGAGTGTGTCTGCCACACAGTGTGACAGAGAGGGAAGCTTCCTGTCCCTTAACGAGCCTGTTTAGACGGTTATTATCCCCATGGAAACAAGGAATGTACACACATTTTCTGTATTTTCCGGTTTGACACTCACACACATGCCGTAACATAGTGCTACTGTGGTCATACACATAACATAACTCACGGTTCCTAAGAGATGCAATAGGGTTAGGGTTTGGAAGCGCTGTCCAAATCATTTCCATTCGTGCTGTTGAGATTCTGGCTGGTGAACATCATTTTGATTTTGCCCTGTCTGGATCTCCCAGCTGCAGGCTAACAGCCCAGTAAAATATATAGCGTAGCATACCATACTACTGATAGCATCACATTATAGAAAACAGCTGGCTCTAAGTCAGCAGCGCTCTGAAAGCTTCGTGCAGATGCTTCTTAAAAGTACGTGGACACTGTTTTATCATCTGTAGATAATCTTCTGAAATGAGGCCTGTCTGCGAGTGTTAGTCAGGTTTCATCTGTTATACTCACCCAGCACTGAGGAGAAGAGGATGACGTTCATTCTGTTGAGGTTTTAATGTCCAAAATTAGATGTGCTACTCCTCTGTTGTTCTTCATTTAAAAAAAGAAAAAGAGAGAAATGACTATTATGATTTTGAGACTTCCGCCAGAGGTCCAATGTTGTTTTCCAGAGCAGGTTTTATTTAGAAGCTACAGAGGATAATAGTATCTCTTAGGAGGAGTTTCGACTGACTATCACAGCAAATTACAGACAGAGATGGTCATCTTGGTGGAGACTTTTCCTTCCTCTGTTAAGTGGTTTACAGGCGGAGCCATTAGACAGCAAAATCCAGTGATAGACAGAACGTCAGAGAGGTGACGAATTCAATCACAAAACAATCAATTCACTATCACAAGCACTGGTCACATGTGACCTCACAAACTTCCTGCCAATGCTGAAATTATTTGGGTATTTCTACTTGTTCAGGTTGTTCTCTATTCCTCTATCCTCTTTCTTTCTCCAGTACTTGCCGACGTTGATGCTTATTTTCTCTTTGGGGAGCATTTCATTTTGTTGTTGTGTAATCCTATCAGCTACAATCAAATAAGGTTTGGGTGAATTAAATGAGGAGTATGACAAACCCCAGTCAGTTTGTTTCTAGACACACTGGCTGCACATTCTGAAACATCTCAACAAATAAAGGATGGATTGGCATAAAATTTGGTAAACGTTCATGTTCCCCACGGGATGAACTGTGATAACTTGACCTCTGACCTCCAGACAAGAAGGTCACAGACCTATTGCGTCACAGTGAGGGAAGAGCCAGAGATTTTGTCCAGATGTTCAGATCCAAGCACACAAATAATTTTGAGCAGAAAATCTGTTTTTAGACAAAATTAATTTTCTTTGAAACATTGTTGGATGATCAGCATATGCTAACAAAAATCTGTGTGATTATTAATATGAGTACTCGTGTAATAATGTAGAAATGATCTACTGGGTAGTTTTGTAATAATGTAGTAATAGCTGTTGCGTACTTGTGTAGTAATGCAGTAATAACGACTGAGTGCTCATCAGCTGGGGTGGGAGATTCTCACTATATACTGTATGTTTATAAGTAGCTCCAGAGCCACTGTGGCTGGGGACTTAGCAGTGTTGTCTTATTCTGGTTTTATTGAGCACGAGCTCCGGAGTCTCTGTCACGAGACAAATCTAAAGTGAGAAAACCTTAAAAACCTCAGATCAGTCAGTAACAACCTGGTTTGAGTTTTCACATCAACTTTTTACAGCCAAACTACCGTGTGTTTTCAGTGAATGTTTCACCGGGGTGTGTGTTGAGCCCTCACAGGTAACTACAGCTGCCTCATTATCCCTCAGTGATCCCCGCCTCCTCTTCCTCCTCACCCCTCCCTCCACCTCTCTGTCCCTCCCTCCCTCCACCTCCCGTCGCTCGCACATCCAGCCTCCCAACATCCACAGGGTTTGTTCCAGGAAGCGCGTCGGGGAGTCGGATGCTCTGCTGGAATGCCTGGGAGAGAGACCATCCTCCCTGTCCATTTCTGAGAGAGAGAGCGAGAGAGAGAGAGAGGGGGAGAGGGGAGGAGGTGGAGGAGAGCGGCAGGAGGAGGGGGAGGAGGGGTGGCGATAGGAGAGAGGAACAGACATGGCTTCTAAAGAGATCACTGCCTCTGGTTTCGTCAGTGTGAACAAGGATATCACAGGTGGGTCCAGACCGCCGCTTGCTTATTCTGCTCCGTGTCTTGTTGCGGGCTGTAACCGCGTCACCCGCCGGGGTGTGAGCGTCCAGGCTCGGGATGCTTTTCCTCCGCGCGTCTGGCGGAGGCTGCGACCGAACAGACGCATTGGGTGATTGTCATGAGCTACACCTTTACATGTTTTGTGTGCAGCTTCCCGGGAAGGCTTTTTTCCCTCTCAGTGCATGTGAATTAGTTAATGTGCAGATGAATTATTTACAGTGCAGGGAAATGTACCTTTTTTTCAAATCTGCCTCTCGGGGAGGATCAGGTAATAAAACCCCAGCCTTAGGCCAGAGGAAAAGGGGCGTTGTGTAAATAATGGTGTGGACTCGGGGGTCTGATCGCGTTTTGTTGCTTTCACGTTTTTTGCCAACACTCCCATTTCACAGTGTGATTTCTGTTTCCTCATTAAACCTGAATCCTGGAGTATTTTATCTTTGTTTTTCTAACCAGCCGGAGCGCTCTCTGATTTCACGCGTGCGTGTGAGTGTACGTGTGTGTGTGTGTGTGTGTGTGCGCGCGCGTGCATGTGAAAGTGAAGACAGGGGGACTGATGAAGGCAGATGTTCGCTGTATCTTGCCAACAAAAATGCATGTGCTGGACAGGAAGCACAAATATTTATTCTCTTTATTCTCAAACAGCAACAGCTCACACATGTCAGAGTCACGGCCCAGTCTTCATTTCACTATCGTATACAAGTGCACGCGCGCGCAGACACACACACACACATGGTGCACACATGCTCAGGGTAGCAGGGACTCTGCTGCTGTGTTAATTACTCCTAATGGCTCTATTAGGCGCACTGTGATGATTAATCCAGTGGAATCCCTGCCTCTTCATTCAGTCACCTGCTGGGCGCCTGCAGTCTCCTCCTGCATTGACTGACTGACGGGGGCCACTGTGGCCCCTGTGGCCTGCAAGCAGCACAAGGTCACCTGAATAAGACTTGAATGGAGTTACTGTCGATTCTTGTCGGCTTAGTGTTTTGTCTGTGCCTCAGTCTCTGGCTCACAGAATCCACTGATGTAGAGAGACAGAAAACTTGAATATGAATCATGAGAAATGATATTTTTAGCCCACGCCTCCTTTTAACATGCAGCACTCACATATGACTGCAGGGTACGTTTGAACAGGGGTGGAAGAAGTTCTCAGACAGGGGCACTGAACTCCTTTATACACAGATTGGTTGTTTAATCTGCATTAATTCATATGATAGGTCCGACCAATACAATGCAGGAAGAGTAAAACTTTTCTCTCTGAAAGTTGCACAAATTGGAAAAACTCAAGTAAAGTAAATACGATACTTGACTAAATGTACTTAACTCCACTTGAACTTTGCCTCACAAAGACTCCTGCCCCCCCCCCACGAAGAGAAACACTTGCTTCACTCTCTGGTGAGACTGAATCAACTCCCACCGTCCCATCTTTGATATCGATTGGCTCATAAACTCGTCAGGCGGGATGCAGTGCGGCCGGAGTTTAATGGACAGGCTGGATCACGTCATTCCTGCCGGGGCCTCTGTGTCTCTGTGATAGTGTGCTCTCAGCCTGTGAGTAAGACGCCTCCTCCGGCGCGGCAGGCAGGTTTACGTGCCATATACAAGCGAGGGGTCGCAGCGGTGACAGAGATGCTGCTTGACAGGAACAGTTCCCCGTGAATCAGAGACACTGATGCTCCGATGTGTCATGATGGAAGAGAGGAAGAGAGGACACTGGAGCATATTGTGAAACACTCTGGTGATAGTATCGAGCTGAACTGACAAAGAACAATATTCTCATTTTTCTACAATCAACAAATGAAAACATGAAATCAGGTGCTGACCCTCTAAATGTCACAACCTTTAACCCTGCTGTTTACATCATTTTACATTTAAAAGGTTTGTAATTTATTTATATTCACCAGGATCCATTCAGGAACAGAGTCGGAGATTATTTTATTATGTGAAATGTCAGAATAGGTCGTATCTCTGCTGTTAGATGAAGATGTGGACACAGGCCGGTCCAGACAAAGGTCAAAGTGCTTTACTGCCAAGTTTCATTTGGACTAAGCTGATGAATAACATTTTCTTTCCATCTTTTATCTAATTTACTTTGAATCATGAAAACTTTACATTTGTTACAGCCGTAATACTTCATGTATTGTGTTTACCTTGTAGGTGTTTTCAGTCCTGTGTGAGAACCAGTGAACTTCATGTCTGATTTGACCTTCGTGGAGTTGATGTTACTGTTGTACGACAGTGCAGAGCGTACTTTCCAAATCAGTGTAGACTTACTGTACGTTTGCATTCCCACCAGACGACAGCGTAACGTAAAACAACAATAATCAATGCAGACATGATTTTGTCTGTGATGGATCACCTCTCTCTGTACAGATAAATGAGTGAAACTAGTGGCTGCAGGGAAAGTAAGAACGCACTCAAACATCTAAAAGACAACAACATGGTTTGAGAAATGTCAGCAGTGATAGGATTTTTATTAAACGCTCTGAAATGTTGGAGAGTGAGTTCCCTGTTTGTGTGTGTTTTTCTAACACTGTGTGTCTTGGTTCTCCACAGAAAGCATCAGGAAGATTATCGATAAATCATCTATAAAGTTTGTTCGTGGCATCAAGCTCGACACCAAAAATGGCAAAACAGAGGACAGGATACTGGTAAGCTTCCCGCCCGTCACAGTAACACAGGGCTGCTGCCGTAGACGAACACCTTAATCCTGCCAAATAAGCCGCCTGATGCATGCATCATGTATGTAGAGTGTCTTTGATGCTAACTTCTGCTGCAGCGTTAATGGATCTCTGCCACTGTGGTGATATCCATGACAGCAGAGGCAGAAGCTCTCCATGATTTAACAGCGAGAGCGAGCGTCTTGCTTTCTACTCTCACTCACTAACTGCCGCTTCTCCTCTGTGACTGCTGCTGTTGGCGGCCGGGATGGATGAATATTGGATAGACGGTATCTGTGGGAGCGGCTGTGGATTCCTGTGTGTGTCTGCACTGCGAGTCCTGCTGTGGAGGGAGAGGGGAGCTGAGCGCAGCCTTTGATTCTGGGGTGCTTTCATCAGAGAATATGGGACAGAGATATAAAACCTCTATTTGTGTGAGTGAAGCGCAGCCAGCTATCTGGATAAAATCTGGGGTAATAAGCTCTTACTCTGTGGGCCAGACCTTAAACTGGACCCTGGATGGAGGCCAGTGTTTGCAGAGTGCAGTGGACGTGCACATGTGCAGACAGACACACACCTCATGTAGGACACATACAGGATACAGCAGGTTTTATAGACGAGTGCTCCTTTATGTGCAGCAGCAGCTGAACCACATCTGTATGAGAAAGATCTTATTAAAGCTCGATCCATCTGCAGTGAAGCTGGTGTAGTTTTTACACTGTTTAAATGACTAGCGACTCCCGTTACCCCTCCTGCAATCCCCCGTCGAGCCAATGAGCTTTCATCCCCGGCCGAGCGGTCTTCTTCGCCTTGGCAGAGCAGCCCTTCCGCTCAATGGATGCTTTAATGATTCATCGTGTGGCAAGGACGGGCGGTTAGGAGAGTTTCTGCATGTACAGCCTTTGATATCTGCACACTTTGATATGTCTATCTGCCAGAAATATCTTTCCAATAATCTCTTTCCAATCTGTGTCTCATTTACTGCTTCCTCTCAAAAAGCTGAACTGGGAAGCCGGAGTTCTCGCTCCCGCTGGGCGAGCACAGAAGACGGAAAAATAGATTGGAGTTTGATCAAACGCACTGGGCTGGCATTTTGGGGAAAGCAGAGCTTAAAAATGTGTTTGGGTTTTTTGTGCTCGTATTTCACAGAGGGATCAGGATCGGGGGGGTGGGGGGGGGCTGGATGAGTTTTGCTCTGTCACTGCAGGTTACACCAACTTATCTCCACGATTTCTCACAGAGGCTTCCTTCAGCCGAAGTGTCAAACAAGAGAGGATTAGAGGACGTGTCCTGTCCCAGCACTGCTGCATAATTACACGCCACAATAAGCATGATGTGTGTGTGGCCTCTCTTTGATGTGGGATACTGCAACAAGTCTCTCTCTCTCTCTGTCTCTCTTTGTCCCTCTCTGTCTCTCTCTCTCTCTCTCTCTCTCCTGCTGCGTCAGCATGATTTACTTTACTTTTACTCTAACACTCTTTCTTAACTAGCACCCTAACCCCAGCTCATCACCCTAATGTGATACAATCTGTTCTTTTTAATCATCTCCTCCAGACGGCCTTTGATGTGAATCTCTCTCTCTCTCTCTCTCTCTCTCCCTCTCTCTCTCTCTCTCTCTCTCTCTACATCTCTCATGCACATTTTACATTTTGAGTGACTGCGTCTCAGACACCTCACTCTCTGTGTGGGTGTTGGAGGCTGTCTGTGTGTCGAGGCCGGTGTCAAGCTCCTCTCTCCAAAAAACACAACAGTAGATCGGGAGAGCTGTAATTTAATTACTGCTTTTCATTGGGGAGAGACACATGGAGGTAGAAAAGGAAACACGCGGGGGCGGGAGACGGGGGGTGTCCACAGGGAGTGCTTTAGCAGGGCAATAAGAGAGAATGGAGTAAATGATTGGGAGCGACGGAGCAGAAGAGGAGAAGAAAAAGAGCAGAGGGCATTTCTCAGGGGCGACTGGAGAGCAGCAAAATGCCAAAGAATCACCTCTCCTTATTTGCTTTGATGGAGAGACGCTGACATTTTCTCTCCTTCTGTCAGTTCTCGCTCACAAAGAAGAATCAGGGACAATGAGATTTATCCGACGGCCGCGCGGCGCAAGTGTTTCCACGCTGAGAGGAAGCGGGTACAGGCACGATCGCTTCTGATCGAGACGCACAAATAAGCTCTTGGTAGTTCTCTCAAATTTCCAGTCACGTCCAAACTCCTGTCAACTTTGTACTGCACAAAAAAAAAAATGATCCCACACATCCTGGACTGCAGACGGCGAGTTATCCACAGTAACATGGTAAAAATGCTAAGTCTGCATCCTGACCCAGAGTGACCTGCAGCTCTGTCTCTGGAGCAGCTGCTGCCGCTTTAAATGGTGAGAAAAATACACTTGTGTGAAGCTTCTTCCCTTTAAGTTCTCATATTAAAGACCCGGAGAAATGCTGAACGACCAGAAATGATTTCCTGTTGAGCCCAAAGCTGCCACTGTATCCCGCAAATGAAATGAATGAGCCGCTTTCATGTTCACCCGCAGCGGAAATAATGTCACGCTAATGAAAGTACAACTCTTATGTGTGAGAACGTGATTTAAAAACGTTTGCAACATGCCGTCATTTCTCAGCCCGCATGGCAGCACGTTCATCTGTTAATGTTAGACAAGTGTCTCTGACATCCAGGGCTTTTAGCCGGATCAATACATGAATATGGAACAGACTCCTTATTTTCCTTTCATCATTGCCATGGAAACTCCTGGGACTAGTTTCTCCTCACGGGGAGTGAACTTTAACACAGTCTTGGTTCAACTTGCTTTGTTCCCTTTTTCTTTCTTTTCTTTTTTTTTTTTAGGTCCTCACAACATGGCGTCTCTATTTCCTGGCGACAAAGATTCCCGCCAAGGTCGGTCTACTTCTCTCCCTCCGGTTAATGTACAGTGTGAAACTTTTCTGTCACGACGTCGCCTGACATTTGTCACCTGGTTGTCTCACAACAGGTCGAATCCACATTCAACTTCTTGGAGATTCGAGCTCTGAATTCACACCCTGAGCAGCAGGTGAGGTTTCACCTGAGCACTGAACTCTGCCGACACTGATTGATTGTCTGTGCAGGTGTATAATGGAGTGGTTATATCACTCCGGCCTTTAAGGGATTTGGGATAAAGCTTTCCTCCAAACAGACAGACAAACAGACAGACAGACAGACGTCTCTTATGAAGTCTTTCTCTTCTCTCGCTGATGATGATGGCAACGAGGTAAAGAGACCAAAGAGGAGAAGGTCATAAAAGGTGGAATGTTTTGAATATTTTTTCTTTTTGCTGAAAGATGCTCAGTCTGAGCTTTTTTCACAGAGCCTGGGAGGGTCTTTTAATATTCTCTTGCCTTAAATTTTAATGTTAGCCTTAGCCTGTGAGAATAAAGATAAGACTTTCCAATTAGAGGAACCTAACAACGCATGGCTTCAGGTGTAGCGATTGTCACGGGTTCTGTTTTTATGTCCACTGTTAGATTTTATGGCAGCGTAACCAAAATGTTACGGCTCGTAAAGCACAAGGCAGAACCTAGAACCTATGAGGTTCTTACAGGCTGAGCTTTCGGATACAGGTGGAACATTCAGTGGAAAGGAGGTGTAACAGACAACAGCTTTTATTTTGTGCTGCAGGTCCTGAAGGTTTGCTTCTCAGATTGCAAAACATGTGCTTGTTTTCTTCCGGCTCAGTGTTTGCCCGGTTCCACGGCCCGAGTCTGGCCCATATACAGCCAGACTGTCAGATGCTGCTTCCACATCTGGATCGATTCTGGCGCACACACAGAAAATCTATTCAGACAATTCAGATATTATTCAAGATTTAACCTTTAGGGCGTTTTCTCCATTTCTACATTATCTCTTAAGTTCACCTTTTAAAGGGTTCTTGCATATAACATATAATATAACAAGTGTTTTATGTCCCAGTTCTCAGAACAGTCTCAGCTCTCTCTGTCGTGACGCCATGAGTAAAGAAATCATTCGGCCCAAATACTGAAAAATTGAAGCCTGGATTTTGAAATTCTCCAAATCTCTTGTGAAAACGAACCTTTACTGAAGTGGATGGATTGAAATGTTTTCACCAAAGTCTGTAGCTTCATGAAGATAAAGCAACATGTGAGTAAAATAGTAGATAAATGCCTAAAATTAATTTTTGTAACATCGCTGAGTCGTAGTGTCGTCTTGTCTCTACTTTAACCAGATTTTAGAGGCTGTGAGTCACGTACGATCTCACAAGAATATATAAAGGAAAGTGGAGAGTCGACAGATTCTAACAACATTTAAACTATATTTCTACTCTGTGTCATCACAAAGATTTTAATAGAAACATCCGTCGACCTCAGAGGGTTAAATTAGATCACACGGTCTTAAATTCTTTACGTTATTAAAGATTAAACAAATGAACGCAGGACTGTATTTTGAGATATGGTGTAAGGGAGGGTCTAAAGAAAATGTTAATGCTTCTCTAGAGTGCAGTAAGATTAAACCACCAGCAGTCACTTACAGTCCATTGTTTGTGCAGGTCATCATCGACACTGACAAGTCCAGCTACTCCATGAGGTTTGAATCCCGCGAGCACCTCAATCATGTGGTCAGCCATATTAATTTCGCTCTGTCTCGCATATTCAACAACTCCATCTTTGCGTAAGTGTCTCACGTCTGTGCAGCGTCAGATTATCAGGCGCTTTAAAGCAGAATCCATAACGTATCTGTGTTTTATCTCTGCAGCCCGTCCATCAGTCACTCAGACAGTGACCTTTCTGAGGGGAGCAGGAAGTATTCGCCCAGCTCAGAGACTTCAGTGGAAACCCAGAGGGCTTGTGGTAAAAGAGGCCTTATCATCAAACATGGGAATTTGCACACATGCGCACACAGACACAGACACACACACACACACAGGGTGTACGTGCACACCACTCAGCAGCCTCAAGAGGATGTTGGCTCACACACATCTCACAAATGGTCGTCCAGATGTTCTTTTTAAAGTCCTGTCGCACAAACACAAGTATGATAATTTGGACGAATGTTTCTGTGTGCGCTTTCCTCTCTTTTCTCTCTCCTGTTATCGCTGAAGGAAGCAGCTGTTCGTATCATCTCACATTCTTTTTCATTCCCTCCCCCCCACCTCTCTTGTTTTCATCTCCCGCCTTCCTCTCTCTCTCAGGAGGCTTCTCAGAGACCTACGCCGCTCTGTGTGACTATAATGGCATCAGCTGCAAGGAGGAAGTGCAGTGGGTAAGAGCTGTGGGGCTGTGCCTGTGTCACTGTGAGTGTTACGTACAGCGCTGTGCACAAAATGATGGGGGGGTCATGTGCTGCGGCAAACAGGCTGATGAGTAATGTTGCTCCTAGGATGTGGACACCATCTATCATTCCCAGGACAACCGAGAGTTTAACCTGCTGGACTTCAGCCACCTGGAGAGCAGGTGAGGGGCCGAGAGCAAATCAAACGCCGCCACCTCCAAAGAGCGTTCACCTCATTAACCTCATCGTTGTCCTTTCCAGGGATTTAGCTGTGATCGTCGCCTCGATGGCGTACAACACGTGGTTTACCAAGCTGTACTGCAAAGACCTGCGCATAGTACGTACAAACTCCTCCGGTTTTACTTCCTGTGTCTGTCGAGGCTTTAAGAAGAAAACTGGTGAAGTTTCAGTGCTTCCTTTTTCCTTCAGGGGTCAGAGGTCACGGAGCAGGTCCTGCATACGGTCAGCAAATCGTCCAGCCTGGAGGAGATCACTCTGGAGAACGCCGGGCTAAAATCGTAAGTTTTGACTCCTCTTAAAGGGCCAGTACGTCCATTTTACACTTGGAGAACGACTCAGTCTGTGAAGACAGTTGTATAATTTCCTCTGAGGCCCCTGAAGGGAACTTTCTAAAGTCTGAAAAATAAACCTGATGGTTTTCTGGTTAGCTTCAAAGATAAGGGGCATTGACCTGTGGAGGGGGGGGCGCACTAACTGACACATTTGAGTTGTATTCTGGGGATTGTAAGATGCAGAGTTCTTGGAGCCGAGTCTTCTTGTAAATAAACAAAAGTTATCTTTACGTTCAGTAACACACAGTCTGTTTCCTGGAGATCTAACAAATGTGTCAAGTGCATTTTCCTCCTGATAAAACATTTGCAAAGATGAAGAAGTATTTTAGATGCAGGATTGTTGTTTGTTGGTGCGTTGCTGCATTATGCGACGTGTCACCGCTGGCACATCTGTACATCGAGTCATTCACATGTGCACATGCACAAGATACACGAAACAGGGAGCCTTTAAAGTCAAATATCTCGGCCTTTGCTGCTTCCATCCTGAAATTCCTTCTTTCTTTTTTATTATAGTGCAGTGCTAAATTAGCGCAGCGCCCCTTTAAATGAGCTGCAGTGATTCGTCAATTCGTTGATCTACAAAAAATGAACCACCAACTATTTCTAAAATCGATTAATCACCAAATGAACATTTATTGGGGAGAATTAGCTGCTTTTCTTTGTCTTACATTTTAATAATTTGGATTTTGGATTTTGGACTGTAAGTTGAACAAAAGCAGAGATTTGAACTAGTGATGTGCACTTTTCACTTGAATTAATCAGAACATTAATCAGCAGAATAGTTGTTGAAAGCTGTGAGTCGCAGCCCTGATGTGTTTGTCTGTTCGGACCCTCTTCACAGAGACTTCCCTCAGAAGATGTCCGCCGCTCTGTCAGAGAACCCTGCCTCCGTCATCCACTCGCTCAACTTGGCCCACAACTCACTGGACAACCAAGGTACAATCACACATCAGCTTCTCTCTGGTTCTCATTTACTGCAGCGGAGGTTCAGACTGAAAACATCACGTCTCTGGAGGCGCGATGTTCACTGACTCGTATTGGTTTCAATCTGAAACTCCAAAGAGAGAACATAAACACTGGAGGAGATAAACACGACCGAACATGGAATAGGTTTTCACATTTTCACCAGCAAGTCGAGGAACGGCCACCGAACTTCCAGAACTGGATGGTGGATGAAACAAAGCTGCTCCACTTTAATGATAAAAGCTTCTTGTTTTAAAACATAGAGAAAGAATTTCAGTTTGAGAGTTTAATTAGTTTTGGCCCATTCATGTGTATTGAAGGCTTCGTCCTCTCATAACGACCAACGATGGTGAAGGACAGATCTGGTTTTATGTCTTTCTTAACCCTCTGAGGTGGACGGATGTTTCTATTAAAATCTTTGTGATAACGAAGCATATAAATTTAGTTTAAATGTTGTTAGAATCTGTCGACTCTCCACTTTCCTTTATATATTCTTGTGAGATCGTACGTGACTCACAGCCTCTAAAATCTGGTTAAAGTAGAGACAAGACGACACTATGACTCAGCGATGTTACAAAATTACATTTTAGGCATTTATCTACTATTTTACTCACATGTTGCTTTATCTTTATGAAGCTACAGACTTTGGTGAAAACATTTCAATCCATCCACTTCAGTAAAGGTTCGTTTTCACAAGAGATTTGAAGAATTTCAAAATCCAGGCTTCAATTTTTCAGCATTTGGATGGCATCACGACAGAGAGAGCTGACATTGTTCTGAGAACTGTGACATAAAACACTTGTATGTATGATGTTATATGCAAGAACCCTTTAAAAGGTGAACTTAAGAAATAATGTAGAAATGAAGAAAACGCCGTCAGAGCTCTAAAGGTTAAGTATCCTAGAAAACTATCAACACTTGAGGCAAGTAATCACAACATGAATGTGTGACCTTGGATCGTCCCTCTTTTCAACCGTCATGTGGCGCTTCAGCGTTTAACTCAGCAGCCCACGCTTCTCTAAGATGAGTTACTGTCGAAGTAAAGGCTTCAGTAGAACAGGGTGAATGAAAAAGATCATGCAAACACTGACTCCACAGAACACATGCCTCTGTAACTCTGGTTTTTCTTCCTCTGCTGCAGGTGTGTCCAACTTAATACAGCAGGTGTGTCGCCTCAGCAAGGGACTTCGTCTGCTCAACCTCTCCAAGACCTCGCTCACCTCCAAAGGTTTGGGCCCTTTATTCTCCTCTCGGTAGTTTGCAGCAGGATTTCCCACAATGCAAAGCAGTAATTCTCCAGAATCATGTGTGAATGGGTTAAAACTCCAGCTGATTGAGCTCAGCTTGTGAAATACTGCAGGTTAGAGAATGTAAAACCTGCAGAGCTCCAGCTGCTTCTCGGCCGTGTTTCATATTCTTGGCCCTGCTACGACTCCATATTGACTCACGGCGTCTCGTGGCGGCCTGAGGGCAGCGCGCCTCCTGCTCCTGTCTCGTCTTCCCCTGCACTCAGTGGAGAATTTAAATATTAGATTGAAGCAGGCAGATACTATACGCTGCCTCCCGCTACATCCACTGATACCTGCTGCTGCTGCAGATGTGTATGAATAATGTAATGACACAAAATGTTTTGAGTGTTCGCTCTCTTTTAATATTGTACAACTTCCTCCTCCATCATGTCTCTGTCTCTCTTTCTTTTCCTTTTATCCATCTGCACCCCCACCCCTCTCTCTCTCTCTCTCTCTCTCTCTTTTCAGGAGTGGTGTCTCTCTCTCAGGCTCTGTGCTCCAGCGACGAGTACTCCAACTCTCTCCTGCACCTGGACCTGAGCAAGAACCCGGGGGTCCTCTCGGGGGAGGATGCCTCGGTCAGAGAGCACAACCCATCTGGAAATAAAAACACACTCGGTTCCATTTTTACTGCACTTTTCCACCTGAATAAGATGTTTCCCTCCCTCTCTCTCTCTCTCCCTCTCTCTCCCTCTCTCTATCTCTGTTTGCAGAACTTGTATCTCTTCTTGTCTCAGCCCAACTGCCTGGTCCATTTGGATCTGTCCGGCACAGATTGCTCCGTGGACTCAGTGAGTGTTTTAATGGCTCGGGATGATGGAGTGTTTACGTGCAACGTTCTGTCTGAACAATCCTCAGCCCAGTTTAACCGTTTCCACCCTGTGTCTCATGCAGCTATTTGGGGCTCTTCTGAGGGGGTGTTGCGCTGATCTCTCCTTTCTGAATCTTTCCAAAAATTCCTTCTCCCACAGGTTAGTCATGTCTTTAAGATTGCCTGAACAATAAAGGCTGTGGCAAATCCAAATCTGGGACGATATCATCCTTATTTCACCTTAAAGGCCTCCTCCACTCCCTCTTTTTCCTCGCTCATTATCTCCATCTCTTTGCTTAATGGGAAATCAGAAATGAGCTTTGTGGGAATCACTGGAACATTGTGTTTGCTCTCTGTGGGTGTGTCTCCTTCTGTTTAAAACCAGAAGTCTCAGCGCTGTCTGCATAGATAAGACTCATGAATATTTAAGCAGAGCTATCTATCATTTGACCCCACTCGCTCCCCCTTCTCACACCAAAGCAATATTCACTTCATTCCTCATCCTGTGTCAGTGACTCTGCGCTCAGCGCTGCACTTGTGTTTACCCGGCATGTCAACAATGTTCGGCCCGTCTCACTCCGGCTCTCACACCTACGTCTCTTTCATCCCTCTGCTTTTTTTCTTTCTTAAATTCAACAGGAAAGTGAAGGACACGCTGCCGATGTTTCGTCAGTTCTTCAGCTCGGCCTTCAGCCTCACTCACGTCAGCCTGGCCTCTATGAAGCTGCCCCCTGATGTTCTGAGGTACTCGCCATGTTGCTTCTCATTCTCTATCGAAACCTGCTCCCTTTTATCTGAACTCCAATGCAATAAAGGCTCAGGCTACTTTAATTACAGCTATCCTCCTCAGCTGAGTCGACAAAGTGATCACCGCCTCCTCCTCCTCCTCCTCGTCTCGTCTCTGACACTCACCTCCTCTTCTTTCTGTCCACAGGGCTCTCCTGGCAGGGTTGACCTCCAACCCTCATATCAATGACCTTCATCTGGACATCAGTGGTTGTGAGGTAAGAGTTCATCTGTTTATCTGTCCTCATCATTAACCTTTAGAGCTCTGAGGGCATTTTCTAGATTTCTACATTATTTCTGAAGTTCACCTTTTAAAGGTTCTTGAATATAAGATCAGAACAGTGTCAGCTCTCTCTGTCATGACGCCTCTTTCTGTCGTAGAGCAGAGAGATCGTTCGGCACAAATGCTGAAAAATTGAAGCCTGGATTTTGAAATTCTTCAAATCTCTTGTGAAAACGAACCTTTACTGATGTGGATGGATTGTTTTGGTGTTTGAAATGTGTTCACCAAAGTCTATAGCTTCATAAAGATAGTGAATCACTGAGTCGTAGTGTCGTCCTGTCACTCGGCTGTGAGTCACGTGTAGAAATAGCTAAGTGTTTGCTAACGCGTGAGCGATATCAGCTTGTTGCTCCAAGTGTTAAAAATATTCAGTGTAAAAGTAGAAACAATATAAAAATACTCAATTTCAAACTGTAGAATTCACAATGTTTTTACACGGATTTGCTGATAACACACAAGTGTTATAACATCATAATAAAAATGTTATAACACGGGAATGTTATTAACGTACCTACTATGCAGTTAGATTGGCCCCTGTCAGTTATATTATATAGTGTTGGATTATTATTGTAGCATCTTAATGTTGAAGTTGAGTTTTAAGTTGGGTAATAATGAAATATATTTTATTATCACACGTTCTGTATTTAGAATATTAAACAGAAACAGCAGCTGACAAATAAAGTGGAAAATACATGAATTTCCTCTGAAATGTAACGAAGTGCAATTATATTTATCATAATTATAATTCTCAAACTTGCACTTGAGTGAATGTGCTTTGTTCAGTTTCCCCCTGATGACTGGAGGCCGCTCAGTTCAACAGAAACACCTGTTGAAAGTAATAATTCTTTTTAATTCACACGTTTGGTTCAAAGTTGCTCATTTCACTGAGTGGGTCGATTGTGTGCAGAAACAGCTCCTCCAGATTTTTAAGTATATGTAAGTGCTTAGTTAATAAGTGGCAGAGAGTGTTTCCCGACCGCTGAGCAGAGCTGCTGCAGAACATAAGCAAAGCAAACCTCTCAGTTCAACAGGCCCTCAGACTGCAGACTGCTCGCAGAGACATAAAAAAGGCATCAATAAATTTGCCTCAGTCTGGAGAAATAGAACTAATCCCCGAAGACCGAACCTAAATTGACTCTGATTCATGTCTGTGCACATGTTAGTTTTCCCTCTCTCTCTCTCTCTCTCTCTCTCTCTCTCCCTCTCTCCAGCTAAGGTCTGCAGGAGCTGCTGTAATCCAGGAACTCTTCCCCAGAGTCTCCTCCATCGCCACTCTGGATATCTCAGACAACGGTACGACGGCGCTGCAGCACATCTCTCTGTGACCTTGACTTTTAGTCCTCAGGCATGCGAGGTTTGAGTGGGCTGTTAATGGAAGTCATGTTGAGCTTTGTGTATATATATATATATATATATATGTGTGTGTGTGTGTGTTTGTGTGTGTTGACAGGTCTGGATGCAGACTTGCTCACAGTGCTGCCAGCCCTCTCCAGACACCCCTCCCTCAGACACCTTCATCTGGGCAAGAACTTCAACATCAAAAACAGGTGCAGCTGCTGCTCTCTCTCATTTTACTGCACTTTTGTGTGTGTGTGTGTGTGTGTGTGTGTGTGTGTGTGTATTGCGTTTACACAGCATGTGCCGGCTTCAATGTACGTGTCAGTGATTTTTCATAAGCGGGCAGACAGCTCGCCAGCAGCAGGAAATGACTCGTGCCGGCTCATGTAGCCTCGTCTCTGTGTTTGTCTCTGCGGTTTGTGTCTGCAGGGTTCTGGATGAGGTCCTGCAGAAGCTGGTCCAAATCATACAGGAGGAGGAATGTGTGAGTGATCATGCGGGAAAAGTCTGCACTCATAAAAACACACTGTAAAATGCAAATTGTGCAAAGTGTGCTTCGTAACAAATCATCCAAATAATGAAAGAATATATTCTGCCAGGGGAAAGAAAAACTCTTCCACTTTATATTTATATTTCACTGCAGATGTATCAGTGTTTTACTGTTTCTGTGTTGCCCTTGTGGGTTTAGTGTCGATATCAGTACACACACATATTGTAAATAATTCATACATACAGCATGTGGAGTCATGTAGGCGAGCGGTCTCATCACTCTGAAGTAAATTTCACCACTGCACTTCATCTTCTCTCTCACTGCTCAGTTTGTTTCTCGGCCTCGTTTATTTCTAAAAACGCCCCGAGACAAACTGAGACACTGAAGACACACGTGCCCCTTTCATGCTGCCCACCCCCCCCACCCCCCCACTCCAGGCCCTGCAGTCGCTGTCGCTGACAGACTCGCGCCTACGCTCTCGGGGCACCGTGCTGGTCAACGCCCTGGGCAGCAACACCTGCCTGAGGAAGGTGGACCTGAGTGGGAACAACATGGACGACATCGGAGCCAAGATGCTGAGCAAAGCCCTGCAGATCAACACCACACTCAGGTGAAGGGTCAGGCTGAAGAGCGGGAGGATCTGTGACTCTGTGGCTCTGTATGGAGGTTTGTATTAAGTGCAGCTCTGCTCTGCCCCGCAGGAGTGTGACATGGGATCGCAACAACACCTCCGCAGCAGGGTTCCTGGATGTGGCACGAGCACTTGAACAGTAAGAGCGCGGACGCAGCAGCAAAATGTGTTTTTACATATGTTTGCTGGGATCTAGGATACTCTGTACATCAGCTGTAAGGAACATATTGATTTCTAGAAACCGTGTTAGATTTACCTTCTGTTTTTAGAACATTTATCAAAGTTGAAATGTGCAACGTGAGCTGAGCAAATTGTTGCTTTCCACTTTGCTATCTTAAATGGTCCAGACTTACCTTTAGGCTAAGGATGACATGGTTACAAAGATCAAAGTATTACTCACACGCCGTGTGGCATTGGAGCGATATTTTGGGATGAGCTCTGTCCAGTGGGGATATTAACCTTAACTAACCCTTGAATCTGTAACCCACTTTATTTTCTCCTTTTTAGTCTTTTACTGTCACCCTCAATAACTCGACCCTTCCTCTGCTCTTCCTTCCTCTTCTTCTCTTCCCTCTCTCTCAGTAATTTCACCTTGCAATACATGCCTCTCCCCCTAAGTGACATCAGCCAGGCGTACCGCAGCGCCCCCGAGAGGACAGAGCAGGCACTGACCAAGGTCGGCATCCGAGAGCAGCCATTGTCTCATTGTCATTGTCAGGACGAAAAAACTTAAATTCAAAGACAGATGAAAGAAAATCTGGGAGATGAAATCAGAACATCATCATCAGTGTTTTACATCCTCAAAACCGGATTTTACTTCAACTAAGACGTGAATTCATCGAGCGCTTTGGATCGTAACCGAGGCGTCTGAGTGCTCTGACAGAAAAGATAATTGACCTCTGCCGCTCTGTGAGATGTGCGTCTGGTCGTCAGCTTTTATCATAAAGAGTCATTTTATCATAAAACTCCTGCCACTGGAGAACTCCGTTCATTTCTACACAGAGCAGCGAAATGTTTGATTTATTCTTCAGACGAAAAAATGACCAGGACTCAAAAGATAATGTGAGTCCCATTGTAAGTCTGTGGAAACGACAGAATAGAAATGTTCAGTATGGAAATGAAACTTAATGTGGTTTAAACAGTGAGAACTTCCAGCTCGCTGCTCTTTATGATTCCCTTTATTAAAGTTAAAGAAAGGACATTCTGATGGATTTAGCTTCTGCCAGCAGATGAATACATCAGGCTGCAGGTAAAGATCCTTTACTTTGATGCTGCTGCAAATACACACATAAGTAAAGGAAATGTTTTCCCATCTTAGTGCTGCAGTCATTCCTGTAATTACTTGTGTGTGGATGGTGGCGGGAGGAGGTGGCAGATGTGAAGTCTATGGAAGCAAATCTGTGTCACCAGATAAAGAAATCAACTGAACAGTTATTGATTTGGACACAAATGTGTTTCAAATTTTAACCTCCTAAGACCCGAACTCTTGCATGGCGTGCATTTTTAATTTCTCTTTGCTATTTAGGCTGATTGGGACCTGATGAGTGTAACAACAAAGAATTATGTTTTTATATGATGTAGTTTCTGAGAAAAATGATGTCCACATATGAGGACATTCGTCTTCAATTTAGATAGAAACCAATAAAGTCACAGTTNTGTGAATTTTTACCACTGAATTTTTTTTTTTTTTTTTTGCATTAAAATTATATATCATCGTGTCTTTTTTATCATGTCTCCTCGGTGTGTTTCTGCCCGTCTCATCCTCCTGCCTCTCCTCCTCCTCCTCCTCCTCCTCTCAGATCCAGCGCGCTCTGGTGAGGAACAACCAGACCCAGAGCTTCTCTCAGCGCCAGGCTCTGCGGCTGCACCAGGGCCTGGTCACGAGCACCGCCGAACAGGTAGCACCCGTCTGTGTGCGCGTTACCTTTATGAGGGTGTTTTATGTGTGTTTGCGCTGGTAACGCTCCGCTGCCTGTCTGTTTCCAAGGTGATGGAGCGCCTGTGTGTGCGTGTCCAGCAGCAGGTGTGTTTGCTGCGAGGTGTCGGGGAGATGGAGGAGATTCAAGCTGCTAAACAAGTGCTAAAAGAGGCCAGGAATTCCCGCGCTGTGAGTGGTGTGAAATGTGTGACTGTAGTATTTCATTTACTGTTGCTCTGACTCTGAACGGATCCGTCCTCTCTGGTGCCCCCAGCTCTACCCTTCACTGTGTGAGCTGGCTCATGTGCTGTCTGTGGACGGGCCGGTGCGGCAGAGACTGGACTCTCTGGCTGGGGAACTCGCTAAAGCTGCAGATAAGGAGCTTCAGGTAGCAGCTAACAGCCTCTTTTCACAGCGCCGTCCTCAACAGATGAGTGAGTTACTGATAACCAGCATCCGTTGCAGGTGATCGTGGACTCAATGGTGTCCCTCTGTCGCGAGCTCTGTCCTTTATCTTCTTCTGCGGCGGAGAGGTTGAGTCCTCCGCTCTCGTCCGTCTCCGAGCGCGTGTCCATCCCTCGCTCTGCCATTCGGACCGCCCTGATGGAGAGAGCAGCGCAGGACATTCACCGAGCCTTAGAGTAAGAGAGGGATCTGGAGAAGGAAGAGGGCGGAGCGGCAGTGATGGGTCTGAATTTGATAAACAGGTTATTGATTCGATCTCATTTTTACCAAACTGTTTCCCGTCTGTCTCTCCCTTCCCTCTAACCCAATCTCCTGCAGAGAGGTGAAGCTCTCAGTGGTTTCCTATCTCACCAACTCCATCGTGGACCAGATCCTGCAGGAGCTCTACGCCACCCATAAGACCCTGGTAAATACAAAGCACTTACTGTAAAAGGTGCTGAGTGTGTGAGAGTCACTGTGTGTTTGCCAAAAGGTTTAAGAGCGCTGTCTGTCTCAGACCCGGCAGGTGTCCCACCTCAAACGGTGGGACGGGACGTGTGAAGACGGGACAGGCTGGAGGTTTAACAGACACAGAGACTCTCTGGACATCACAGACGAGGAGCTCGGCACCAGCATAGTGAGTGTAGTGACGTGTTTTCTGTTTGTCACGGTCTGATGACTCAAACATCTCAGTCGCTGAGCGGCAGTCATGAGGATGAGGAAAGGAGCTTCAGTACTTCCTATCTTATCTCCTTTAGCGTAGGAAACACTGGACCTTCCATTACGAAAAGGAAAGGAGAAAAATGCCGTCCCATAATTCTTTGCTGCAGCAACATTTAAAGCGACGTCGTAGTTTCACCGCAGCAGAGCCACGTAAATGTAGAAACAACAGAGCAGCTACTTTGTGTTTGTGACACGATCAAGAACTAGATTGAACTAGATTTCTTCATCATCATCATGGAGAACAAACATATTGAATTTATAGTTCATATCTATTTATTTATTAATTATTCCAATGGTTTGTTTTGTTTTAGTGGTTAAGAAAGGAGGAGTTTTCATCCAGTCAGATTCTTTTCCTAAATCCTGTTGAATTCTTTTCACATCTTTCCTTGACCTCATGACGTTTTCCGTGGAGGAGAAGTTTTTAGGAAAGGAGATTATTTAGACTTTTCATGTTTAATTGGAACGATATTGTGAGAGGAGAAAACCCAACTTTATTCACATGACATCACTCAGTGGAAACACAGAACATTCGCAATCATGTTTTGTCGACTTCTCTACTTTACGCAAAACTGCAACGGAAACTCTGCGACTGTCAGTGTCCATGTTTTTGAATCTGGTGATTAACTCGTTTCTGTAACACGATGTTGTGATGAAGGTTATTGTTTTTTTTTTTTATTTGTTTTTATAATATTTTCAAGTTAAATTAGTAGGTTCACATGATCAATAAATTCATGTTGTCGCATTAGATAAAGTCTAAGACAGAGGTCGATTTCATTGACAGCTGCAGTCCGGCGCCCTGTGGTTGTTGCCTCTCTGTGTCTCTCTCTGATGGTTTTTCTTTCTAGAAATATTTCATAGAGATTAAAATGAACATTATCTGTTAAGCTGTCTCTTGCTGATATAAAAGAAATAAGAACAAGCCCAGAAAAGAAGAAAAAAAGTCGGCCACTTTTTTTTTACCACACTGCTTTGAGCATTTGTTTCATCCCTTAGAGCCTCTGTGTGTAAATTTGCATTTCCATCACAAAATATTGTTTTACTTTCCTCCAACCCTCTCCTCATGTATTATTCCAGACTTCCCCAGATAACCCCAGGCCTGATTCTCACAGTCCAGTAGTTCCTATTGTATAATCATGATATTAGATGTTCACCCTCAGTCTTCTATGGAATTAATGAATATGTTAAATAAATTAGCTTCACTCTCCTCTTTGTGTTTACCATATAAATAAACCTGAGCACTACCACCAACCAAAGTGATGCTGCTCAGTTTTGGGCAGTGATGGATTTTCCCGCCGGGTTTTGGCATTTCAAACATCACCCTGACTTTCTTGACAGGATCACTTCAGGTAAAGGTCAAGATTTGAAAAGCCCCAACTCCTCCACCAGAGACATTTCACCAGTGCTTTGGAGGATGACTTGTTGTCAGTTCAATTGTGTTTTGGCCTTTCGCAGTTTTTCACTGACGCAAAATATTTATACAACAGATCATTCATTTCTTATTCCTTTCTAAAGTGACGTTGACCTTACGAATGAGAGACTAATACAGTATTCAGCCAAGAATAATGTTTCAAATAACTGGAGAAAACAGTTGAGTTTTTCATGTTTTCATCAGGTTTTCTCGTCCACCTTTTCATTTTCTACATTGTTAGTTTTTGGCTGGACCGCAACAGCAAGGCTGACTGACTGACTGACTGACTGACTGACTGACTGACTGACTGACTGATCATATTTCCACACCTGCTCAGTGGAGTGCCGAGTCACAGTCTGAGCTGCTCTGGTTTCCCGGCTGCTCTGAAGCTGCAGGGAAGAGGAGGAGCACTTCCAATACACTGAGTCTCACCTCCATTACAGTAAAGAAACTACTTTGATTCCATGTGTCATTATTACTAAAGGAGGCAGAGGAATAACTAAACATAAGACACACTGAGCAGAGAAAGCAGGAGAGAGAGAAGTCATTGGTAACGAGGCTTCGTACTAACGACTATGATCAACTCCACATATCAAAAAGAGGGAGTTACACATGAAGACCTGCCTCTAAGGAAAGTCTCACTCTGACTGTAATAGAGGCAAAAACCTGAAAAAATTACTACAAAAAAGAAAGATATTCTGTCTCTTCTAAATCCAGCTGAAATCACAGCTCAGTCTTTGTCTTTAATTCTTGTGTTTGGTGATTTGACCAGAGGCCGGCCAGACATAGACTGTTGATTATGTTTGTCCTTAGTTGCAGGCAGTCATTGGTCCCAGGTCACGCTCAGTGACAGCCCCTCCCCCCCATGATGACCTATAAGTCTAAACTTCAAACATCCTGTGATTCCTACACCATAAGCCTGCTGACGTTTAACTTCCACAAATCAAGTTATCTATATACATGATACCCTCTGATCTAAAAGTGATGATGTAAGTTGATTGAATGATGAAGTTAATTTGCATTGATTTGGTTAGTCATGTACTCTGTGCCCCCATGCAGCACTGTATAGATCACCAAAGGTTTCTCATTTTCTCTCTATCATTATATCTAAGTCTGAACTTTTATGGATTTCAACTTCCATATTCTCTGCTCTTCTAAACGTCTTTCCTTTTATTTTATAATACATCCTTAAATTCATGGCTTGGGATTTTATTTTTTTAATGTATTCTCAGGGCAATCTTTTGATGCCTCGCTCCTCCCTTGTTCCTGGTTTTCACACCGGTTTTTAGTGGTTTTAGTTCTCAGCTATAAGCTGCTACCACTTTTGCTCATCACAGTAAAAGCTTATTTTTCTACACGTTTCTCAATTGTTCTTTATCAGCAAATGAAAACTGAACCTGAAGATAAATCTTATCTGAATGTTGCCACTGTGGCAGGAATGTAGGGGAAGCCAAGTGAACCAGAAAAAGAATAAATTGCAAATCCCTGTAGACTCGCTAAAAGAGCAGCTCAGTATTTACAGGGAAGCAGGTAAAACTGTCGGAATAAACTGTTTCTCTGACATTATCTCAAGAATCACCCACAGGCCCAGGGCCCTTTTCATCACTAACTGTTCAGTCATTACACTCTCATACACTTCTAGCCTTGATGTCTCCTCCACAGCCGGTGAGGAATTTAAAACATTTCTGTTTGTAAAGCTTAAACTGTCAGAGCGCTCGTTCGTTCAACACCTCAGTATTTTACAGGATGATCCTGCTGATAGAGACAAGTTGAAACCAATTTCTTCTGCCCTCCAGAGTTAATCTTAAAATACCTTTTGGTTTCAGCGTTCAGCAGGTCTCTCACCATCCCATTTCAAACAATCGGCAGTGCAACTACTCTTTACAAAACAGCTTTGAATTATTTTCATCCAATCTCCAAACTAACTAGCATCTATATTTGAGGGAATTAAACCAATCACACCTTATGATGGTGTTAAATGATCTGCTGACTGTTAACATGGGCCAGAGTCCCTCAAGGATCAATCTTAGGCCCCATCACTTTCTCAATTTACATGCGTCCTCTTTAAATTATTCAGACATAATTTGGGGCAGCTGTGGCTCAAGAAGTAGAGTCCACTAATCAGAAGGTCGGTGATTCGATCCCCAGCTCCTCTAGTCTGCGTTTTGAGGTGTCCTTGAGCAAGACACTGAACCCCAAATTGCCCCCCATGTGCAATCGGTGTGTCGAGGCATATGTGTGATAGAGGTATGCTGTATGAAATGAGTGTGTGATTGGGTGACTGTGACTTGCAGTATAAAGCGCTGTGAGTGATCATTAACACTAGAAGAGAGCTATATAAATGCAGCCCATATATTTCTGTTCAATGTTACGCTGATGATTTCCTGTTGTATGTCACAGTTAAACCACAAAAGATGTGTAATTCATAGACCCTTACTGTACCTGTACTTAGCATATCTATGTAAATGCTTACATAAAGATGCTAACATGCTCACTATGACAATGCTGATGTGTATCCAGTATGTTGTTTACCATGCTAACATTTGCTAATTAGAACTACACATAAAGTACAGCTGAGGTTGATGGGAATGTTGTTACAGTTTTTCAGGTGTTTGGTCATAAACCAAAGTATTGGACTAAATTCAAATCTTTTTTATTATTATTTTCTTTGAATATTTTTATTTTTCACATTTATTTTAACAATTTTACAGAACTAGATAGATAGATAGATAGATAGATAGATTTATTGTCATTGCATTAAAAACACAACGAAATGAAGTTTGGCAGCAATCCCCTTGGCAGTATATGTCAAAATAAATAAAGACTGAAATCATTTAAAAAAAATAAATATATACCAAAATAGAATATGCATAAAAACATTAGGCTGAGACATTAGGCTGACATTGGTATCTCCCTAAAAGAGTCTTTGATTAACCACAGACGGCTTGTTATGGTGGTGTCAGTGATGTTCCTATAGACTCTAGATAAAGCTGCCAGATACTCAGAAAGCTGTTTTCTTTCCTTAAGCTGTGACCTTTTCAAGAGGGATTCAACTATTCATTTCTGACAACCATCTGTCACTGAGGAGAGGGGAACCAGATTTCCATGTCACTGCGTTTCCTGGTCACACACAGAGCAATCTTCATAAATTTAATTCTAGTTGAGGATCTGTTGATGTTTGTAAAATTTCCCATTGAGCAAAGTTCAGTATCTAATGAGGCAAAATCCTTAATCCTTATCAATTCCCTATTTTAAATTGTTTCTCTTGTTACTTTGAGTCTCTCAAATTGGGAACAAACAAGAATCCATGTTTGTCTGAAGATGTCTGTCACATATATTTATCCTTTTTTAATTTATGTATTTATTATTATCATTATTATCATTATTATTATTATTAATACATTTTATCCATCTCTTTTATTTAAGAACTGATACGTCTGATTGTTTGTAAAATTTCCAATTTAAATTAATTTTAAAAAAGCTCCAGTGATCTTGGTCAAGGTGTCACAGAGGTTGAGCCTCACCTTAGTACAGAGCCAGGTACAGTGCAGGAGCCGACCTCTGAACCACATCTGGACTAATTCAAATCTTGACCTAATGAGTCGTAGTTAATCCCTCTGAATCTTTCTTTGTGATCTTTCAGGAACAGGATCATTACAGCAGTTAGAGTCAGTTTCCTGCAGCTGAGAAGATTTTCTATAATGAAGTGTGTGTTTGGGATTTTGTGTCGTCTATTTTCACACGATCTGTTTGTCAGCTTTCGCCTGCAGTTTGAGCAGCACTCTGCTCAGCATGCGAACTCCTCTGGCAAAAACACTGATTGGCCAGATTGTAGCGTTCGTCCCACTCAACATGTTTACCTGTTCCTGTTTGTATGTCGTACCCCGTATCTCAATATACTTCTCTCCATCTTTTTCCTCCCAGGACACAATAGCCATTAAGAAGCGCAGCTCGCGAACAAGACGAATCCGACCCGTCTCCACCCGGCTGAGTGAGTACTGCAGCGTATCCTCTTATCCTCCTGTCTCCCCTCTTTCCTGTCTAGCTCCGGCCTCATCCTGTCTCTTTCAGGGCACCATTAGTGTGTTTTCTTTCCAGTCTTTTTCCCTGTTGTTCCATCTGAGAAGTCTGTTAATGGCTGTTTTAATCTGGCCCGAGTCAAGTCTGAGTCACTTCATCTCAGAGCGCTCTCCAGTTGTTTCAAATGAAATGACTTTGAAGCGGAAATGATGGCTCCCTGTAATTCCCCCATCTCGCTGCCATCAGGTCTGTGTGACGACTCCAGCTCCTCTCCACCCCCCTCCGTGCCATCGTACTCGTCGCCGCTATCCCGCTCGGCATCCTGGGAGGGCCTGTCAGAGCTGCCAACACAGGGCCTGCCTCTCCATCACGTAACGAGGGTTCGGCCGAGACCTCCGCGGAGACACAAAGGAGGACACGTCGCTTCTGAGACGGTATCTGTCTGTCCGTCTGTCTGTCTAATGTCTAATCCATTTGTTGTTTCATACGGAACATTTACGAATAAAATCTACTGCAAGAGTGAGGAGCCCTCTCTAAAAGAGCGTGTGTGTGTGTGTGTGTCTGTGTCTGTGTGTGTGTGTGTGTGTGTGTGTGTGTGTGTGTGTGTGTTTACAGCACTGCAGTGAAAATGGAGGAATAAGCCCTCTTGATGATGGACTCCCAGACTTCTATACAAAACGAGTTCTCCCTGACAGGTGAGAGGTTTTTCTTTCGTCTCCTTTCACATGTTTCAACTACAAATCACATTTCCTTTAAATTTCTGCCGTTTTCTGAAGCAGACAGTAACTTTAGATCCACTCATTACTTTAGATATCCACCGCACTTTGAAAATCAACTTACAGACTTCAAACTTGCCTGAGATAGGTGATCCATCACCGTGAGCCGTTTGTCACCTTCACTGTTGTTTATTGTCGCGATGCAGCTGTGAGCACAGAAACTCTCCTTATTCAACGATGTCCAACAGAATTACCTTCTCACAGCAAACACAAGAAGAAGAAGAAGAAGAAGACAGGATTACTTACTTTAGCTCTTCTGGGTTTAATTTTCCAGCAGCATAGTTAGTCAGTTAAAGGTCTACAATCGGCACTTACATCTGAGGTGTCGGAGCGTCCCTGAATGCAACAGCAACGAGCAGAGTTTTCTAAATAGTTTGAATAACGATGATTTTCCCAGTGTACTGAAATGAAAGGTTCAAATGATAGAAAATCACTGTAAAGATGTGGGATGCTGCGGCAGCGTCGGCAAAACAAATCTTTACCGAAGGTCGCAGTCGGAGAATTATACAAGATGAGTTTATATAAAAGTCCAATAAGAGGATTTTTCATCCATCATTATAAAAATGACTGTGTGTCACAAAAGGGAGAGAAAGCCAAGAAACAACAAAAGACACAAGATGAATGGATAAATGACTCTATTATAGGAGGTGAATGTGAAAATTGCGGCTCCAGATGCTGACTGGTTCTCACACCGTCCGCATTCGCCTGAATCCACTTTAATACATTTCATTACACTTTAAAGTTGTACATACAGTATTTAGGAGTCATGTTACACTCATTTTAACATTAATATTTCAGTTAAATTGAATCTTAATTCAATAAAGCTTCAAGCAACATGAGATTTCTAATGAAATCAAACAGATGATTTACTGACACACAGTCACAGAAAAAAGAATAAAACTGAACGTGTTTCAGTCGATATAAATGAATGATTCTCTCTCACTTGTTGTGAGAACCCCGCTGAGTTCTTACATCTTCATGTTCTTTTATATCCATAATTCAACAAGGCTGTGTTTCTCTGACGAATGTGTTGTCTGTCTTTGAAGTAATCCCGTGGAGAAGTTCTGTCAGTTTGTTCGTTCAGATCCAGATTCTAGATGAATCCGTCATCTCTCAGATCGTCGATTAAACGATAAACGCTGTTGCCCCTTTGATGATTAGTGGAGGTGGAGCCGGTGGTTTGACGGCTCTGTTGGTGTTTGCATGTTGTGGATCAAAGGAAGATGTTGGTCTTTGTGTTATTTGATGTGGCTGGGGTCGTTAGCAGCTGGTGGTTTCATTACGGTTTTTCTCAATGGCTTTGATGCAATCCACACATCAGAAACATCATTCTCACAACTCTTAACCTTTAGAGCTCTGAGGGCGTTTTCTCCATTTCTACATTATCTCTTAACTTCACCTTTTAAAGGGTTCTTGCATATAACATATAATATAACAAGTGTTTTATGTTCTCAGTTCTCAGAACAGTGTCAGCTCTCTCTGTCGTGACGCCATGAGTCAAGAGATCATTCGGCCCAAATGCTGAAAAATTAAAGCCTGGATTTTAAAATTCTTCAAATCTCTTGTGAAAACGAACCTTTACTGAAGTGGATGGATTGAAATGTTTTCACCAAAGTCTGTAGCTTCATAAAGATAAAGCAACATGTGAGTAAAATAGTAAATAAATGCCTAAAATGAAATTTTTGTAATATTGAGTCGTAGTGTCGTCTTGTCTCTACTTTAACCAGATTTTAGAGGCTGTGAGTCACGTACGATCTCACAAGAATATATAATGGAAAGTGGAGAGTCGACAGATTCTAACAACATTCAAACCATATTTCTACTCTGTGTCATCACAAAGATTTTAATAAAAACATCCATCCACCTCAGAGGGTTAATGCAGTTCATCATGACTTTTTCTCATTGTGTTGATTCAGTCCTCGTCTGACTCTGACTCATGGAAACAGTTTGTGCCGTCGTCAGATAGAATCACAGACTCTCACTCACTGTGATACCGTCCTGCAGCTTCAGTGTTTTCAATCAAATCACTTCCAACTGTCTCCAAATATGTATGAAAGAGCAAGTCACACACACACACACACACACACACACACACACACATATATATTCACATTTACTGTGTGTGGTGTGAATTCACTCTTCTATAAATGATGTTGTGTTCTAAGTTTGATGGAATATTTTTCTTGGTCTATTTTCCGATGCATAGTTCCATGTTTAGCGTTTTGCATATATATTAACTATACATATATATATATAGTTAATATATATGTATTCTGTGAATTTGTAGATAAAGTTTTTACAACTGCTTTCAATTTTTTTTTCAAAACTCTTCAAAAATTGCACAAACAAAATGCAAAGTGCCACAAATCTGCTGCAAAAACATGTAAAAATCACGTATTTGCATCAAATGCCAAAAACTTTTTTCATTATAGTGAATTTTTGGATTTATCATGTTCTAAATCTAAAGCTCCTCTGTGTTCCACAGGCTTGTTTATACACGTTACTGTTGTAACTGCAGTGCAGCGCTGAGTCTGAACATGTTTTTACTCTGTATTTTAGTGTCAGGTCGTGAACCTCTGGAGAAAAGGTTTAATTCCCTGGTGACAGTGTTGAAGTGACTGACGTCATGTTTCAGTCGTTTTAGAGGCTTTTTGTCTCGTGTGAGTTGCATCAAAGCGACTGAGTAAAACTGCATTAAGTGTAAATAGTTCAGAGTTAATGAGCGAGAAGAAGCAGAACCTGCAGTGTGAACCTTTAAAATATACATGCAGTGGTTTGATGACCTTTATTTTGACGGAGCTGAATTCTTATCAGATTAATGTTGCTGCAGATCATCAGGTAAAACCAACGCTTTTAATAGGATTACATTTGTAATATAATATAAAAAAAGAGCACTCAGATAAATCACAGTGTACCGAGAGACGTAGCCTAGCAACGCGCAAAATGCAAGAGCAGAGCAGAAAAACAGCGGACGTGGACGTGGAGGACTGGAACAACATCCAGGCAGGGATGAGTCATGTGTGGACAAACAAGATGAGTGTTCAGGACCGGACTGTGTGTTTGACATTCAGCCTCTCTCTCTCTCTTTCAGCCAGCTGTCCTCTCTGCACAAAGCTCACTCCCTGAGGAGGAAGAAGAGGAGAAACATGCTCGCCATCTTTGGCTTCCGTAAAAACCGCAACCAGACTCTGTCCGGTCAGGGTCCCCAGGAGTCTGAGGCAGAGAGTTATGGAGATTGGTGTCACACTGTTGCTACAGCACCCACAGGGTTTGTGTATGAACACACACACACACACACAGAAAATCGATTAGTATAAGAAAGACATGGCCTTGGCTGCCTGTGTGACGAAGCAGATAACAATACTCCCCATCTGAAAAGACTCATTCTAACTCCACATCTTCACATTTCTTCTGGGGACAATCAGCAGAACTGAACTGTGTAACTCCAACAAGAATCTCTGTAAATCTCCCTCGTTTCTTTGTTGATGAGAGGAGAGGCTGATAGCAGAGTGTGTGCACAGACGTCGGCGACAGACTCTGGATCCAACAGTCAGCAGAACGATCGGACACGAACACGCTGCATGTCGAACACAGATTAGGACCGAGCTGAAGAGATACTCGTTAATTAACTCTTCTCAGAGCTCGTTACATTTTGAATTTGTGGGAATATTAGCAGACTAACATCCTCAGTGTCCTTCAACTTGTTTTTCCAGGACCGCCACGGAGAACGTGTACACGTTCCTCCAGCCGCCGAGGTCCTCCGCCAGAGTGGGATCTCCTGGAGAAGGGGCTGATGGGAAAATGAACGATCTCCAGGGGAAAAATACTCTCGTTCTGAGTCCGCCGCCGGTGCCGGGCATCCCTCACCCAGGCGGGGGGGGGGGCAAACACCCCTTTTATTCTCCCAGAGAGGTAGAGTCAGTGCGACCCGCTGCTGCTGTCCATGATGAGGCCTGTTGTTGTATTAGTGGACATGATATCTCAGTAAGGCCTTGACAGAACTTCTTCAAAATTGGCACAAACATTCACCTGGACTCAAGGAGGAACTGATTAGATTTTGGTGGTCAAAGGTCAAAGGTCAAGGTCAGTGTGACCTCACAAAACATGGTTTAGGCCGCTTGAATGCGGTACCTCAAGACCACCTCGAGGAAATCTGTTTAGATTCGGCACAAAATTTCACCTGGACTCATGTTGGTGATCAAAGGTCAAAGTTCAAGGTCACGATGACCTCATGTTCTTGTGAGGGAGAGAGGAAATTTCATCACTTCCTGTCACACTATGACATCACAAAACATGTTTTTTAGTCATAACTCACAAACTCACAATTTAACTCCTATGTCTATAAGGATAAACTGACCATGACCAATATTTCATATCCAAAGGTCAAAGGTCAACTTCACTGTGACATCATCATGTTCTGTAAAAACACTCCTGCTGTTGTTCAACACTGTGACTCAGGAACTGTGACGTGTTTCCTGTGACCGGCTGGTTGATGCAGGAAACGACGGCGAGGAGCTGATTCTAGTTGTTTTGTGTTTTGACAGAGAGCTGAGGGAGACGCTGTGTTTGATCAGCCGGTGCAGACAGACAGGTACTGGGCGGACGACAAGCAGAGGACATCCGAGGTGCTGCAGGCGGACAAGCAGTGGATGGAGGCGAGGCAGAGCGATCAGCAGTTTGACGACAGGCTGCAAGAAAGAACCACAGATCCCAGAACGGCCGACAGACAAACGGACAGTTACTGGACTGAGAGCAGACATCCAGACAGACACGTGGACAGACAGTGGACTGTTGACAGACACACCCAACGGCAGATTGACAGGAAGATAGAGAGGCAGTGGATGGGCGGTCGACAGATAGACAGGTCGTGGTCGGAGAACAGACACGCGGACGTACAGGTGGACAGTCAGTGGACAGAGAGCAGACATCCGGGCAAAAAGATGGACAGACAAGTGCCGGCGCTTCACTTGGCTCAGAGGCCGCTGCCTCCGTACCCGGCGGAGAGGACGCCTTCGCCAAAACAGGAAGCAGACCCTCTGAAAAGCTCAGAGGCAGACTGGCATCAGCAGGACGCACAGGGAGACAGACTCATGAGTCCCGACGCTGGTGGAGGGTTTACAGAAGGATGGAGAGGCAGCGCAGCAGGAGGAGGAGGAGGAGGAGGAGGAGGAGGAGGTCGGGCTGCTCCCTCTGCATCTAAACCCGACCCCCCGCCACAAAGCAGCAAACCCAACCTGTCCAAGCTGAGGCAGAGACATCGGCTGGAGAGCTCCGACGCTCTACCAGGTACCTCACTGTCATCCTCGCTAAGGTGCCGCCGGTCAGAGAGATTTCCACACCTCCAGCTGACAGCCACTTCTTTCTCATTTGCAGGTACAGAGGAGGAAGCAGAGCCAGAGAGGGATCCTGGAAAGATGGAAAAGAAAGAAAGAGAAAAAAGAAGAGATTCAGAGAGTCAACCTCCTCCGATTCCAGAAAAGGTTTGTCGTCCACTGGTTTCTGTAAATCCTATAGATCTCTTTGTCCCTGTGGTTCCTTCACGTTCTCTCTTCTGATCTGACGTGCAGCCAAAGACGTCCTCGTATGTGACTTTTCCAAAAGAATCAGCCATTGAGAGGAACTTACCTCCTCCTCCTGTGCCGCCTCCTGTTTTCAAGCCATTGCATGGATTACCAGACAGAGCTGCAAGTCAAGGTACCTGCTCCGAGAGAACACACACACACACAACCAGAAGCAACAGGTCGTCAGTCAGAACGTATCATTACATAACGACCAACAGCATTAAATCACTATGGGAGTCATTCTCCTTGATGTATAACTTCACATTCACATTCCCCTCATGGAAAACAAGGTTCAGGTTCCTGCCTCACTTTGATTTACAGTAAATCACTTTTGATCAAACTATAATTGATTGACACCTCTCCAGGTGAGAAGAGACACCTGGAGCCTGTTCATGTTGTTGCTGTGGTTTATCTGTGAGTTACACTGGTTTAATAACAGTTTCACATGATATCAAAGGTGCAGATAAAGCAGCTCAACCTGCAGAAAACTGTAAAGAAATACTTTTATACATTTGGGAAATACACTGATTCACTTCTTTCCCGAGAATTAGCTTTAACGTAGCTTAATTTAGCTTAGCATAATGACTGGAAGCAGGGAGTAAATTGCTGTTTGATGGGGAGTTATGAGCTGGACTACTACCGGACTCAGACACTTCCTATAGCCTTGTTATCACCATGAGGTTGCCAGGCAACCAGTGGAGACTGCAGGATGTCATTGTTCCCAGTCACTAAATAGTCCGGCACGTGGCAGCGCTGTTTCTTTCCAAAAAACAAAACAAGATGCAACGTGTTAAATAGTGAACTTTAGAGGGGAGAACTCATGTTTATAGTACAGACTTGAGATGGAGTCTCTTCCTAAAACACAGATTAACTCCGTTATAATCACCTGACCAGAGCAACTCGTCATACAGGAAGGACCTTTTCCTCAAACGTGTAGCCCTTCAATCATCCTGTAAAGCACAATAAAACATCAGATGGACCCACATGAAGCCGGCTGTAATGTTCAGCACACACACAACAGGCCATATTGTCCTCTATATAAACAATAGATATACTCTTTATACACACGATGTTAACACTGAGCATCACAAACACTGTGACCATCACACCTGTTCCTCAGTTTGCTTCCATTCATGTTGTTCAGGTGAAGAAGGACTGAGACCTCAGGCACCAGTGAAACCACAGAGGAACAGAAAGGCCATGTCTTGTGACGCAGGTACAGTTTCACCTGTGTGCAGTTACCATGAACCTAACACTACAAAGTCACTTCCTGTATATATGTTGATCTGTGTGTAAAGCGTCTGTATCTAACTGTTCATTTGTGTCTCCTGTCCTCACTGAACTCAGGCACTGACAGGGAAAGTCCTAATAACGTTGAGAAGCCCCCAAACCGCAAACCCCCTGTGAAAAAACCTAGACTACCCCAAAACAGAAATAAGTCACTGGACTTGTCTGGTACATGTCTCTCTGTTTTTATTTATGTTTGTGTGTGTGCGTGTGCGTGTGTGTGCAGCAGATGATACAGAGTGTGAGTCATGTGGTAAACAGACACTATGTGTTACTGTTGTGGAATATAATTATGAAACTGCTATCTAAAATAGAAATACAGTAATAATAATACACACACACACACACACACACACACATATAAATATATATATATATATATGTATGTATATATATATATATGTATGTGTGTGTGTGTATATATATATACACACACATATGTATATATATATATATGTGTGTATATATATGTATATATATATATATATATATACATATATATATATATGTATGTATATATATACATACATATATATACATATATGTATATATATGTGTGTATATGTATGTATATATATATATATGCATATAGTTATTATGTATCTACACACTTGGCTGCATAACGTGACAATAGGTGTGTATGTGTATGAGTATATGTGTGTGCTTAGGTATGTGCTATGTATGTATGTATGTGTTTATGAAAAAATATACATGTATATTCATGGTAGTGTGCATGTATGTGCAAATAAGTGAAGTGTTTAGTTTTACTTTATTGTATAAAACTACATGCCATTAATAACTCTCTTTACAGATGATGTATTAATATTGATCATCTGTAGTGATTATTTGTTTATATTTATTTATATTTGTTTATATTTATTTGTTTTGTAACGGTCGTGCTCTGACTTCACAGACAGCATCAACTCAGCACCTGGTCACAGCGAGCTGTTGTGATGCCCTGGAAATTCGCCTTCCCCCGCTGTCCGGCCGAAGTGTTGTCATGACAACCGTGGAGCATTTAATCCGGCAAGGAGACAACGGAAAACATCTGAGGGAAAAAGTCTGACAGCGCAACAAGACAGACATAAAGCATCAGTCACACGTTTCTGTTGAAACACTCACTCTCCTTAATGTCACTTCCCTCCCTCGTCAGCTTCACCCCGACCGTGTTTGTCTTTGCTTTCCTCTCACGTGAAAACTCGCTCAACTATTTTTTGTGGCTACAGTATTTTAACAGTATTTGCTACTTTAGAAAACCCAAATGATCATTGTCTTTTGTGTCGGTGGACGATGGTCTGAGCACTTGAGCATTGTGGCTTTGCTAGACAGAGGAGAGAAGAATGTCTTTGTTAGAATGTGATTTCATAAACCTGCAGTGGATCCTTGAATGCTGATAACAGTTGATTGCCTTGGTTTGACACTTGAAAATGAGTTGCTTCTTATCAAATGAAACTTGATGATTTATATCTAGTTTTGCTTTCAGGAACTGAAAGGTAATATATTTTATAGAAAAAGTAAATATTATGTATGAGCACCCTCACTGTATGAATAAAACACTAATGGAAAAACAACTGTGACTCTTACAACTCATTGTCAGCATATTGTTGTTATTGATTATAAAATGTGAAAATTTGGGGAAAATGCCTGTTAAGAGCCAAAGGAGACTAAAAATATTGGCTAATATTTTGTCAATGGCCGGTCAATCAATTAATTGACAAGTAATCATTGCAAATTGAAAGTATTGTTTCAGTTAAAATACATTTAACACGACTATAATCAATATTTTTATATTAACAATGGATGACTACTTGAGTGTGAAAGAGTTCGCTGGTGTCAACAAACCAACAGAGAATAAAAGTTAGCAACTAGCTTAGCTCAGGAACTTGGTGTAGCATGTAGCAGCTAATGCTAAAGAGCCATATTTATCTTCCTCTGGAGTTGGTAGAGACCAAAAAAGAGCTAAAGGAGAGTTAATATTCTTTGCTAAATTAATCTGCTAAATGTGTAACAAATAGGCAGCTAGCTTGCTAGCAAGTTCACTAATATAAACCTGTAAACTTATGTTGTGTGTTGAGCTTGTTTCTGCTGCCACCAAGTGGCCACACGTGATTATGAGTCTCAACTTTAATTGTAATTTGATGCACATAAAACTGCAATTATTGTAATTAATATAATTAGTGACATCATCTCTGCTTAGTTCACAATCATCCTAACCTGTTTAATCTGACAAAGCTAACAACTACAGTTACATGGATCTAACTGCCTGCTTTGATGTTCATGATCACAGGTGGATGCTAAATTTACTTCCTGACTCCACAAATGCCCCCCTCCCTCAGTTGGCATGGCAACTACATATATTCAGTGGAAGTGGAAGAATGTGAGAAACAGCAGGGGGCGACTGATCCCTACAAATGAGGCAGCCACTGGGCTTTACAGAAACACACACACACACGATTGCAGCAGAGCAGCAGTCTTGCAGGTTGTCATTAGCAACTATGCCGTGACCTTTTATTCTAAAGATGTTGTAAATGAGTCAGATATGAGTAGGAATAAAACCATGCAGAGAGGAAATCTGTGCAGTTTGCTGAAAATGAGCTAAAGAGGCTGTTTTTCCATCATGTCAGTGTTTTTCTTTCTTCACAAGCAAACAGCCTCATGGGAAATGCTAAAGAGGCTTTTCAGTTGATTGAGAATACTTGCTTTGCTCAGTAAGTGATACACATGTATAATTTGCACAGTTCATAAATGCATCTGTACTATATAGACCTCTATTTTCCCCAAATGTTGCAGCTGCTTGGAGACAGATGAGGGAGATATTCTATATATGAACTTAAATTGATCTATTTAATCACTCAGCCTCCATATCCTTTATAATTAATCACAGCAGTTTCCCAGATAAAAGATGATTTAATATCCTGCCCCACATCCACTCTTAGCCCTGACTCTCCTGAAGCAATTTTACATCTCAAACTTTGATTTATGGAGAGATTAGACGCAGCGTATTGGCAGTCTTTGCAACAATGACTTCATAACAGATATGGTGAAATATATCCGTAGTGGTGAGATTGAACTTTTACTCCTACTCCACCTCAAATGCAATGTGGCATCCACAGAGGCAAGTCCTCTCATGTAATAATATGCCCCTAAAATTAATGATCCCGCTGTCACATTTTTCTGCTCAGATATTTTTTAATATTTCTAACTCTTGTTTTATTTTATCATTATCATTATTATTATTTTTTTTTAAACATTTTTCAAGCAGGATTTTAGCTCTTTTTCTGCATCGATAAGATTCACATTATACTGTTATGTTCATTCATATCAGCAAAGATGCAAAGATTGTCTGTTTGCTGCTTAGATATTAGTGCCTTGCTCGGGGCACCTCAAATGTTCTTACCGCCCACATTTTGCCCTTATCACCTTTATTTTTAACAAAAACATAATTTTCCGCTCCCCAGTGACACGAGGATTCATTTTCTCCTGCATCTTCACATCTGAAATCTAAAGGGAGATACTTCACACTAAGTTTCATCCTGCTGTTATTTTGGCAGCACTGGACCGTATTTCTTTACAGCTGATGTGAAGACACATCACATCACACAGGAAGCACCCGAACACATCCCACTCTTCTCATCATTCTTGTGCTGTTACCAAGCAACATGATCACATAAAGGCCGAAGGAAGAGAGGAGCTGGAGAGAGAACATGTGTGGGTAGAGGAGAAAGATGCGTGAAAATAAAAGGATGCAGGCTGTCCAAAGAAATGTGCATGACTCTGTTCACACAATACCCCCCCCACCCAGAAGTCCAAATCCAAATCCTCTTCCTTCCGGGTTGAAGGAGGATCCATCAGGCCTTTGAGACTTGTGAGACCAGGTTCAGTTCATGCAGAATTAAAGTTGAAAACAGCAAACTTACACACACAGTAAATCTACTTAAATTACATGTTAAAACTATTTGATCCTGAATGAGGTTGTTTAACGTCGTCCTCCACGCTGTCGGAGCATGAACAAGCTGTGAAAGTGTGTTTGGATGCGGCTCCTCACAGCAGACCTGCTGGATGATGTTCGTGCCTCAGCGGCAGTTACATGGGAAATGACTCATGAAAGCACACGATGATAAGATGCAGTGTAATTTAATGTAATTACAACCATACAAAAGGTCATAAGTGAGCTGTTCAGCTAGGTCGTCATGGGAACTGTCTTCCTAATGGGTGACAGGGAGCACTGCCTTTGGAGTTACCTTATGGCCCGGCAGCCTGTTTGTTAGACAGAGCGGCTCAAACAGCAGCAGTCACAGGTGTGTGACAGCTCATCAACATGTACACAGACCTGTGCAACTACTGGGTACAGATAATCAGGATAATGTAGGCTAATTATATTATGTAATTACATTTGGGAGATAGTTTTTAAAAGATGTTGTACATTTATGAGAATTACATTTACATTACATATTTGTGATTATGAGATTATCTGTATAATTTTTTTTCAATATTACAACATTGTGGTTGGGCAAAGACATGTGCATCACAGTATCACAGAAAAAAAACAAAAACAACATGAACAAAAAGTTGTAGCAAAGATAAATAAATTACAATGTTGTGTAAAATGTAAATGTAAAATAAACGATCTGAACACAGCCATGATATATGCTAATGTCACCATGCTAATATGCTAATAGGCTCACAGTGACATTGTTGACATGCTGAGGTTAAGCAGTTAAAATGTACAGTGGCCCTAGGAGCTAAACACACAAGTGTTTCCAGGGAACATTAAAAAGTGATTAACCTGGCTGTGACGCAATTGTTGTCCAATGCTTTGTGACTTTTGTAAAGGGGCGTAAGTTTCTTCTAAACCTTGGTCGGGACGCAACAACCCTGCCACCCCTTCAAAACAAATAGATTGGCTTTTTAAAAGTGTCATGGTATGGTAATAAATAAAAATATCACAGTATAGTATGTCATAAAAATGTAATACTATACTAAGGTACGAAAATGTCATGAAAAAGTTGTATGCCTTCTATGCTTTATAAAGAAAGGCATAGAGGTTAAAAAAAAGTTACAGTATAGTAAGGCATGACAAGTAATAAAGATGTCATAGTAAAGTAATGAATAAAGAGTAATAAATTAAAGTCATACTATAGTGAGGCATAAAAAGTATTAGCATAGCAAGGCATAAAAAGTAATAAAAAAGTCATAGAATAGTAAGGCATAAAAAGTCATAGTATAGTAAGGCATAAAAAGTAATAAAAAAGTCATAGTATAATAATTTATGAAAAAGTCATAGAATAGAAAGGCATAAAAAGTAATAGTAGAGTAAGGCATAAAAAGTCATGAAAAGGCATAGTATAGTAAGTCATGAAAAATTCATAGTAAGGCATAAAAAGTCATATTATAGTAAGGCATAAAAAGTCATAGTATAGTAAGCGTGAAAAAGTCATAGTATAGTAAGGCATAAAAAGTAGTAGTATAGTAAGGCATAAAAAGTCATGAAAAAGTCATAGTAAAGTATGTCATGAAAAAGTCATAGAATAGTAAGGCATAAAAAGTTATGGATAGTAAGGCATAAAAAGTCATAAAAAGTCATAGTATGGTAAGGCAAAAAAAAGTCAGAATAGTAAGGCGTAAAAAGTCTTACAATAGTAAGGCATTAAAAGGTATGGATAGTAAGGCATAAAAAGTCATAAAAAGTCATAGAATAGTAAGGCATAAAAAGTCATTAAAAGTCATAGTATGGTAAGGCAAAAAAAAGTCAGAATAGTAAGGCGTAAAAAGGCTTACAATAGTAAGGCATTAAAAGGTATGGATAGTAAGGCATAAAAAGTCATAGTATAGTAAGGCATAAAAAGTCACGAAAATGTCATAGTATAGTAAGGCATAAAAAGTCACGAAAATGTCATAGTATAGTAAGGCATAAAAAGTCACGAAAATGTCATAGTATAGTAAGGCATAAAAAGTCACGAAAATGTCATAGTATAGTAAGGCATAAAAAGTCACGAAAATGTCATAGTATAGTAAGGCATAAAAAGTCACGAAAATGTCATAGTATAGTAAGGCATAAAAAGTCACGAAAATGTCATAGTATAGTAAGGCATAAAAAGTCACGAAAATGTCATAGTATAGTAAGGCATAAAAAGTCACGAAAATGTCATAGTATAGTAAGGCATAAAAAGTCACGAAAATGTCATAGTATAGTAAGGCATAAAAAGTCACGAAAATGTCATAGTATAGTAAGGCATAAAAAGTCACGAAAATGTCATAGTATAGTAAGGCATAAAAAGTCACGAAAATGTCATAGTATAGTAAGGCATAAAAAGTCACGAAAATGTCATAGTATAGTAAGGCATAAAAAGTCACGAAAATGTCATAGTATAGTAAGGCATAAAAAGTCACGAAAATGTCATAGTATAGTAAGGCATAAAAAGTCACGAAAATGTCATAGTATAGTAAGGCATAAAAAGTCACGAAAATGTCATAGTATAGTAAGGCATAAAAAGTCACGAAAATGTCATAGTATAGTAAGGCATAAAAAGTCACGAAAATGTCATAGTATAGTAAGGCATAAAAAGTCACGAAAATGTCATAGTATAGTAAGGCATAAAAAGTCACGAAAATGTCATAGTATAGTAAGGCATAAAAAGTCACGAAAATGTCATAGTATAGTAAGGCATAAAAAGTCACGAAAATGTCATAGTATAGTAAGGCATAAAAAGTCACGAAAATGTCATAGTATAGTAAGGCATAAAAAGTCACGAAAATGTCATAGTATAGTAAGGCATAAAAAGTCACGAAAATGTCATAGTATAGTAAGGCATAAAAAGTCACGAAAATGTCATAGTATAGTAAGGCATAAAAAGTCACGAAAATGTCATAGTATAGTAAGGCATAAAAAGTCACGAAAATGTCATAGTATAGTAAGGCATAAAAAGTCACGAAAATGTCATAGTATAGTAAGGCATAAAAAGTCACGAAAATGTCATAGTATAGTAAGGCATAAAAAGTCACGAAAATGTCATAGTATAGTAAGGCATAAAAAGTCACGAAAATGTCATAGTATAGTAAGGCATAAAAAGTCACGAAAATGTCATAGTATAGTAAGGCATAAAAAGTCACGAAAATGTCATAGTATAGTAAGGCATAAAAAGTCACGAAAATGTCATAGTATAGTAAGGCATAAAAAGTCACGAAAATGTCATAGTATAGTAAGGCATAAAAAGTCACGAAAATGTCATAGTATAGTAAGGCATAAAAAGTCACGAAAATGTCATAGTATAGTAAGGCATAAAAAGTCACGAAAATGTCATAGTATAGTAAGGCATAAAAAGTCACGAAAATGTCATAGTATAGTAAGGCATAAAAAGTCACGAAAATGTCATAGTATAGTAAGGCATAAAAAGTCACGAAAATGTCATAGTATAGTAAGGCATAAAAAGTCACGAAAATGTCATAGTATAGTAAGGCATAAAAAGTCACGAAAATGTCATAGTATAGTAAGGCATAAAAAGTCACGAAAATGTCATAGTATAGTAAGGCATAAAAAGTCACGAAAATGTCATAGTATAGTAAGGCATAAAAAGTCACGAAAATGTCATAGTATAGTAAGGCATAAAAAGTCATGAAAAAGTCATACTATAGTATGTCATGAAAAAGTCTTAGGATAGTAAGGCATAAAAGGTCATAGTATAGTAAGGCATAAAAAGTCATTGTATAGTAAGGCATAAAAAGTCATAGTATAGTAAGGCATAAAAAGTCATGAAAAAGTCATAGTATAGTATGTCATGAAAATGTCATACAATAGTAAGGCATAAAAAGTCATAGTATAGTAAGGCATAAAAAGTCATGAAAAAGTCATAGTATAGTATGTCATGAAAATGTCATACAATAGTAAGGCATAAAAAGTCATAGTATAGTAAGGCATAAAAAGTCATAGTATAGTAAGGCATAAAAAGTCATTGTATAGTAAGGCATAACAAGTCATAGTATAGTAAGGCATAAAAAGTCATGAAAATGTCATAGTATAGTAAGGCATAAAAATTCATGAAAAAGTCATAGAATAGTAAGGCATAAAAAGTCATTGTATAGTAAGGCATAAAAAGTCATAGTATAGTAAGGCATAAAAAGTCATGAAAAAGTCATAGTATAGTATGTCATGAAAATGTCATTGTATAGTAAGGCATAAAAAGTCATAGTATAGTAAGGCATAAAAAGTCATGAAAAAGTCATAGTATAGTATGTCATGAAAATGTCATACAATAGTAAGGCATAAAAAGTCATAGTATAGTAAGGCATAAAAAGTCATAGTATAGTAAGGCATAAAAAGTCATGAAAAAGTCATAGTATAGTAAGGCATAAAAAAGTCATAGAATAGCAAGACATAAAAAGTCATAGTATAGTAAGGCATAAAAAGTCATGAATAAGTCATAGTATAGTATGTCATAAAAAGTCATAAAATAGTAAGGCATAAAAAGTTATGTACAGTAAGGCATGAAAAGTCATAAAAAGTTATAGTATAATAATTTATGAAAAACTCATAGAATAGTAAGGCATTAAAAGTCATAGCATTGTAAGGCATGAAAAGTCATAAAAAAAGTCGGTATAATAATTTATGAAAAACTCAGAATAGTAAGGCATAAAAAGTCACAGTATAGTATGTCATGAAAAAGTCATAGAGTAGTAAGGTATAAAAAGTCATAGTATTGTAAGGCATAAAAAGTCATTGTATAGTAAGGCATAAAAAGTCATAGTATAGTAAGGCATAAAAAGTCATGAAAAAGTCATAGTAAAGTAAGGCATAAAAAGTCATGAAAAAGTCATAGTATAGTTTATCATGAAAAAGTCTTAGAATAGTAAGGCATAAAAAGTCATAGTATAGAAAGGCATAAAAATTCATGAAAAAGTCATAGTATAGTACGTCATGAACAAGTTCTAAAATAGTAAGGCATAAAAAGTTATGTACAGTAAGCCATAAAAAGGCATAAAAAGGTCATAGTATATTAAGGCATAAAAAGTCATAAAATAGTAAGGCATAAAAAAGTCATAGAATAGTAAGGCATAAAAAGTCATAAAAAAGTCATAGTATGGTGAGGCATAAAAAGTCATAGAATATTAAGGCATAAAAAAGTCATAGTATAGTAAGGCATAAAAAGTCATGAAAATGTCATAGTATAGTAAGGCATAAAAAGTCATAAAAAGTCATAGTATAGTAAGGCATAAAAAGTCATGAAAATGTCATAGTATAGTAAGGCATAAAAAGTCATAAAAAAGTCATAGTATAGTAAGACATAAAAAGTCATATAAAAGTCATAGTATAGTATGTCATGAAAAAGTCATAGAATAGTAAAGCATGAAAAGTTATGTATAGTAAGACATAAAAAGTCATATAAAAGTCATAGTATAGTAAGTCATTAAAAAGTCATAAAATAGTCATAGTATAGTAAGGCATCAAAAGTTATGTATAGTAAGGCATAAAAAGTCATATAAAAGTCATAGTATAGTAAGTCATGAAAAAGTCATAAAAAAGTCATAGTATAGTAAGGCATCAAAAGTTATGTATAGTAAGGCATAAAAAGTCATGTTAAAGTCATAGTATGGTAAGGCATAAAAAGTCATAGAATATTAAGGCATAAAAAGTCATAGTATGGCAAGGCATAAAAAAGTCATAGAATAGTAAGACATAAAAAGTCATAGTATAGTAAGGCATAAAAAGTAATGAAAAAGTCATAGTATAGTATGTCATGAAAACGTCATAAAATAGTAAGGCATAAAAAGTTATGTACAGTAAGGCATAAAAAATCATAAAAAGTTAAAGTATAATAATTTATGAAAAACTCAGAATAGTAAGGCATAAAAAGTCATAGTAGTGTATGGCATAAAAAGTCATAAAAAAGTCATAGTATAGTAAGGCATAAAAAGTCATAGTATCTTAAGGCATAAAGTCATCAAAAAGTCACAGTATAGTATGTCATGAAAAAGTCATAGAATAGTAAGGTATAAAAAGTCATAGTATTGTAAGGCATAAAGTCATAAAAAAGTTACAGTATAGTATGTCATGTAAAAGTCATAGAAGAGTAAGGTATAAGAAGTCATAGTATAGTAAGGCACAAAAAGTCATGAAAAAGTCATAGAATAGTATGTCATGAAAAGGTGATAGAATAGTAAGGCATAAAAAGTCATAGTATTGTAAGGCATAAAGTCATAAAAAAGTTACAGTATAGTATGTCATGTAAAAGTCATAGAAGAGTAAGGTATAAGAAGTCATAGTATAGTAAGGCACAAAAAGTCATGAAAAAGTCATAGAATAGTATGTCATGAAAAGGTGATAGAATAGTAAGGCATAAAAAGTCATAGTATTGTAAGGCATAAAGTCATAAAAAAGTTACAGTATAGTATGTCATGAAAAAGTCATAAAATAGTAAGGCATTAGAAGTAATAGTATAGTAAGGCATAAAAAGTCATAGAAAAGTCAGTATAATAATTTATGAAAAAGTCATTGAATAGTAAGGCATAAAAAATCATGAAAAAGTCATCGTATAGTAAGTAATTAAAAGGTGATAGAATAGGAAGGCATAAAAGGTCAAAAAAGTCATAGTATTTTATGTCATGAAAAAGTCATAGAATAGTAAGGCATAAAAAGTCATAGCATAGTAAAGCATAGAATGTCAAAGAAGTCATAGTATAGTAAATCATGAAAAAGTCATAGTATAGTAAGGCATAAAAAGTCATAGTATTGTAAGGCATAAAAAGTCCTAAAAAAGTCATAGTATAGTANTCGTATAGTAAGTAATTAAAAGGTGATAGAATAGGAAGGCATAAAAGGTCAAAAAAGTCATAGTATTTTATGTCATGAAAAAGTCATAGAATAGTAAGGCATTAAAAGTCATAGAATAGTAAGTCATGAAAAAGTCATAGAATAGTAAGGCATAAAAAGTCATAGTATAGTAAAGCATAATAAGTCATAGTATAATAAGTCATGAAAAAGTCATAGAATAGTAAGGCATAAAAAGTCATAGTATAGCAAGGCATAAAAAGTCAAAGAAGTCATAGTATAGTAAATAATGAAAAAGTCTTAGAATAGTAAGGCATAAAAAAGTCATAGTATTGTAAGGCATTAAAAGTCATAGAATAGTAAATCATGAAAAAGTCATAGAATAGTAAGGCATATGTCATGAAAAAGTCATAGAATAGTAAGGCATTAAAAGTCATAGAATAGTAAGTCATGAAAAAGTCATAGAATAGTAAGGCATAAAAAGTCATAGTATAGCAAGGCATAAAAAGTCAAAGAAGTCATAGTATAGTAAATAATGAAAAAGTCTTAGAATAGTAAGGCATAAAAAAGTCATAGTATTGTAAGGCATTAAAAGTCATAGAATAGTAAATCATGAAAAAGTCATAGAATAGTAAGGCATAAGAAGTCATAGTATCATAAGTCATGAAAAAGTCATAGAATAGTATGTCATGAAAAGTTGATAGAATAGTAAGGCATAAAAAGTCATAGTATTGTAAGGCATAAAGTCATAAAAAAGTTACAGTATAGTATGTCATGAAAAAGTCATAAAATAGTAAGGCATTAGAAGTAATAGTATAGTAAGGCATAAAAAGTCATAGAAAAGTCAGTATAATAATTTATGAAAAAGTCATTGAATAGTAAGGCATAAAAAGTCATAAAAAAGTCATAGTATAGTAAGGCATAAAAAATCATGAAAAAGTCATCGTATAGTAAGTAATTAAAAGGTGATAGAATAGGAAGGCATAAAAGGTCAAAAAAGTCATAGTATTTTATGTCATGAAAAAGTCATAGAATAGTAAGGCATAAAAAGTCATAGCATAGTAAAGCATAGAATGTCAAAGAAGTCATAGTATAGTAAATCATGAAAAAGTCATAGAATAGTAAGGCATAAGAAGTCATAGTATCATAAGTCATGAAAAAGTCATAGAATAGTATGTCATGAAAAGTTGATAGAATAGTAAGGCATAAAAAGTCATAGTATAGTAAGGCATAAAAAGTCATAGTATAGTAAGGCATAAAAAGTCATAGTATAGTAAGGCATAAAAAGTCATAGTATAGTAAGGCATAAAAAGTCATAGTATAGTAAGGCATAAAAAGTCATAGTATAGTAAGGCATAAAAAGTCATAGTATAGTAAGGCATAAAAAGTCATAGTATAGTAAGGCATAAAAAGTCATAGTATAGTAAGGCATAAAAAGTCATAGTATAGTAAGGCATAAAAAGTCATAGTATAGTAAGGCATAAAAAGTCATAGTATAGTAAGGCATAAAAAGTCATAGTATAGTAAGGCATAAAAAGTCATAGTATAGTAAGGCATAAAAAGTCATAAAAAAGTCATAATAAAATAAATTATCAAAAAGTCATAGAATAGTAATTTATGAAAAAGTCATAGTATAGTATGAAAAGGAGATACAATAGTAAGGCATGAAAAGTCATGAAAAATTCATATCATAGTAAGGCATAAAAACTCATAGTATATTAATTCATGAAAAAGTCAGAATAGTAAGGCATAAAAAGAACAATGAAAACATTGATTCATCAAAGTGACTGTTAGATTCATCATGAGGCAGATGGTAAATATGAAGAAACATACTCAGTACAATTTAATCACAGGTTTATTTATTAAACATCTTTTCAATGACAACAATTAAGTTCTGAATAAAACTAATGCACATGAGCTGTACTACACTGACAACTGCTTGACAATATGAACTGTCAATGTTCAGTTCACACTGTGAGCCGGTCAGCTGGTTTTTCCTCCAGGCAGTGGCCCCCGCTCTGCCACAGCAGCTTTGGGCCGCCTTCCTCTTCCTGTAGGCTCTGGTCCTGGGTACAGGTAGTCCGGAGGAGGTGGATGAACAGAGGAGGGGAGTGGAGCTGGAGTGAGGGGAGGACTANCACAATATGAACTGTCAATGTTCAGTTCACACTAAAGAGTGTGTGCCGGTCAGCGGGTTTTTCCTCCAGGCAGTGGCCCCCGCTCTGCCACAGCAGCTTTGGGCCGCCTTCCTCTTCCTGTAGGCTCTGGTCCTGGGTACAGGTAGTCCGGAGGAGGTGGATGAACAGAGGAGGGGAGTGGAGCTGGAGTGAGGGGAGGACTAACAGCACTGGATGAAGGGCCATGCTGTTCATCGTCTGGAGTAGGAGGAGGAGGAGGAAGAGGAGGCAGACCCCTGCCTGTCCTTGTCCCACCTGGACCAAGGACAGACCCTTTGCTGAAGGGAGAGTCTGGCCAGCACCTGAACACACAGACAAACTGACTGTTTTAGGATTTTCATCTTTCATTAAAAGATAAATCACAGAACAGATTCCAACACACCAACAGCTTTATGACAAACTCTTACCACCGAGTCCTCAATTCAATTCAAAGAGCTGGATGTTGGTCTGAGCCATCAACCTGGGGCCGGCCAGCACTGCCTCTCTGATGCCACATAATCCTTAAGAATGAATGACCACGAGTCCTCACGGTCCCTCTGGACCACGTGGCCACCGGGTGAAGACGCAGAGCCGGCTGCAAACGGCCTCCACCAGGCGGCTAACACTGGCCCAGTTTGCAGGGCCAGTGTTCAGTCCAAGAAGACAGCTGAAAGATAATCAGAGAGCAGTGTGTGTGAATATAGATCTGATATTCATTAGAGGAAACAGTGATATCTGAAGTGACTCTCACCTCTGGAGACTCTCCTTCCCAGGACAGGAGGTGTTCTTCCCCGTCGCTGCCTTGAACTGTCACCTGGGCTGCCTCTCCTGGTCTCTGGGAGGGAAGACAACTCGCTCTTCCTCCTGCTCTGTCAGGCAGGTGTTGTCAGGAGCTTGGAAGTACTTGGCACTGGCTTGAGGAAAAAGGTTTTGGATCAAGAATGAATTTTATGTTTGCATGAAATGATAATACACAATATACTTAATCACAAGCTCTGAGACACACGCATGTACCTGTGATGAACTGGTTAAGGTGGAAACCAGAAGGCTTACCCCGCCCCTTTGTCAGTCTACCAGTCTCTGTACAGCTGCACCTGCTGGGTCCTGAATGCAGCTGGTGGCTCCTCTGTGTCTCCATATGTCCTGGATGCAGAGAGAATCCAGCAAAGAGACATCCAGGGTGACGTGGAGATCCTGGATGAGGAGGGACGTCTCCTCTGCCCCATGTGTCCTCCTCCAACAGTGGAGCCTCCACTCCTCCCAGGAGATCCTCTGGATCACCTTGGCACCAGTCAGGCCGAGCATCCCGCGCTTCCCCTCCAGCTGGGACCGCTATGCCTCAATGAGACAAGATGTGGCATTATCAATCCAACACACCAACATCGGTAACCCAGGCAACTGTTTCAGAAGCAGCACCAGCAGCTGCTTTGTCACCTGGAGGGAGAGAGAGAGACAAAGGTTTCAAATGTTAATATCACAGCAGTGGTGTAAAAGCAGCTGTAAGAACATGTACTCTGCCTGAATTAAACCTCATCCTAGAGAAACTCCCTGGTGGGAGGCACCTGTTGGGAAAACACACTAGAGATGGATGTTGGACAGATCAATCAGTTACACATACAGTGCATTTAGAAAGTACTCACTTTTTTACATTACAGTACATTATTATTACATTATTTTGCAATCTAATAACTTGTTAAATTCGCCCAGCGGCTAGCTCGCGACCCCCAGTGCCGGCCTTGTCTTAACGGTTCAAATTAGGCTCAAAATGATTTTGAGCTTATAAAGTGTTTACAAATAATTCGTATAATTAAATAATTTGTAGTTGGAAATCAAACTTTGTAAACCTGGAAAATAAATCTGCAGGAGAAATTCAAGTTTGTGTATGTGAAAACAAATTGTGCTTGTGGCAAGAGATTTGTATTTGTTGAGACTGTGTGGATCAAAACTGAAGGCATAAAAAGTCATAAAAACATCATAGAATAGTAATGTATAAAAAGTCATTTTTAAAAAAGTAATTATATAATTAAGCATGAAAAGTAATAAAAAAAGTCATAGTAGGCATAAAAATGTCATGGTATAGAAAGGCCCGAGCCCAGGATTCAAACCCACGAGCTTCTCTGTGTGGAGCTATAGTTCTAACCACTGTACCACCGAGCACAATCACAATCCCTGTGATTGCTCTGCAAATTTATGATGACTTTATAAATCATATGAAAATGTATTTAGCTCAATTATAGAAGGAATGACAGTGAATAGGAGCCTTAAAACACTTGCATTATGGTATTTAACTCATTAATTGTAGGCTACATGTCGTCATAATGAACTTATGAACAATTGATCAGTGTGTAATAGTCATTTTACTGAAAGATTCTAATGGAGTTTGTAGTGTATACAGCTGCTGAGTCATAAATGGAGTGACTGAATGTGACTCCATAGACTTTAATGTAAACTATAAATGATTAGAACTCATAAATTGAGTTGATCGGTATATAATCACAAGCCTTTTGCATACTGTGGATGAAATACAAATACAAGGGATATTTATGGGATTTTTTATCAAATATAACCATTATGAATAAGAAAAGAATTACACACAATTTGACATTTCATCACATTCAAATTTAATGACAATTCAAGAAATACTAATATAGATAAATAATTATTATACACTCTAATTATAATAACCCGCTTATCACAATAGTTTAAAGAGATTCTGTATTTGTCATTTTAGTTAGAAACAGTAGCAATTGCATGTTGGTAGACTCATGGTCATACACAAACAGGCGCACACTTCCTTATGTATGTATGCACCTGAACATACAGTGATGAGTAATGCATGTGACACCACTACGAGTGAGACAGCAAAAATGTAAATATATAAATTGGCGCACAGGAAGTCCTCAGTGTGCATTTTAATGTTGCAGACCTGCAGGTGCACTGCAGAGGAGTAAATGTCTCCTAAGCTTTACACCTTTACAATAACTTTAGAATAACTTTAAAGTTCTGGATTCAAATGTTTTTTGTTTTTTTTTAATCATTTTAAATTCCCTGCACTTTTCTCTGCCATTTTTTTGTGAGTAATTTATTATTAAATCTCAGCAATCAATAAATTTGACTTTAAATGCAGCATTTGTTTTGGATTTGAAGAATTTTTTCCAGTAAAACATCATAATCCTGCAGGGGGATGAGGAGGAAGAGGAATCACAGCAACTACAGTATATGAGGAAAGGGGGGGATGAATGAACAGATTTAGTGTCATCTCTCAGTCTGGGAGAGGAGCCAAAGTATCGACCACCTTAATCCCTTCATCCCTGTCTTCTTCCTCCTCCTCCTCCTCATCCTCCCTAACCTCCGTCTCTGTCTCTCTGTCTGCTGCCACCCCGTGATTTCCATCTCTGCTCATCTGTGTTTTTTTAAGATTAAAGTCGTCTGATTCTTTATGTTTGTTTGTATGCGTCAGTTGTTGATGTGCGGTTGCACATTTTAAGCCGTCTGTCTATATTTAGAGCCACGCAGCGACAGATTGTAACATCACGGCTGCTGCACATGAATTATACAAAAAGATGTTTGTGGGCGATCATGATTTATTAGCAACTTTCTGTGATCTGTAAAGAATGAAGAGATTATTATGATTGATGTGCATTCACTGAACATGATGTAAGTGAATTTTTAATCAATATAATGTTAAATGCAATGCACATGAACATCAGTAAGAACTTCAATAATGATTACACGTTATAGCAAACGTGACCCACACAGAAATGTAATATATGACATATATGTCCCTATGTCAAGAGTGATGTTGCCATATATGTTAAATATAAGGGGATATATTATTATCACATATATACATCCTCTGGATATATGAAGATATAAGTTTATAACATAACATTACCCAAAGTAAAACTTGTATATCTATATATATTAAAAATATCTGTGTTTATTAAGAAAAAACAACATACATATTAAAAAAAATACTTATATATATTGTCATTAATTTTAAACATATGTATGTACGTAACATATTTAACATATGTTTTAAATATAAACATACATACATAAACATACATATTTATATGACATATTTGTCAATATTGGAAAATTGTTCCATTTTTTGATGGGATTCTTTTTTTGTGTGTGTTTTTATTTTATGTGCATGTATTTCATTTATGGAAATTCAACATATGTACATATATTACATTTGCGTATGGGTAGGATTAGGATTTAATGTCTAAATTTCAAAGTTTAGCTCCACCACCACCATAAACACAGCGACGTGATCATGATGAGTGTGTCCACTCATCAGAGATGGTGATAAGACAGTTGAGGCCGGGGTGGGTGAGGTAATAGCAGGGGTACTGACAGCTTATGTCTACATTACAGACGGTTTATGAAGGCAGGGGTATCTGTTAATCTGACACTAGTTTCAGGGGGAGAATCAGTGCTAATCCCATGACTAGCCTGTTAAGTCCACTCACAACGAGACCCCACATGTGGACAACATGAGTAAACACACTCGCACACAAACACACAAACAACCACGAGTAGGATGGTCTGGAATGAAAATCAATAAAAGACAGTAAATAGCTTAAGACGTATGAAATGTGTAATCTTGCAGCTGCACAAGCTCAGAGTCAGTCTTAAATGGGCAATTTAAAGCTTAACAGTTCAAGTGATGGATTAGATGGCTGTTACAAAAACACTGAGATTATGGAGGCAGCCAGGAGAACAGAGAGCAGGGAAGTTAAATGATAAACAACGTTCCCCAAGGCAGAGGGAACATAGAATAATGGCTTTCGCTAAATAGATAAAGAGAAAAAAGCAGTATGTGACTGGTGGTAATGAACGTTTCACAGCATGCCACATTTGTTTTCTGTTTGAATTCAATCAGCAGGGCGAGAAAATCACACAGCCGAGAGGCATCCTGCTGATATTACAATAATGTTTCAAGCCATAGTTTCATAGCCATACGGTTAGACAAAACACCGCAGACGCCTCAAAGGACTTTAAAGGAGTAGTTTGATGTTTTAGGGTAATGTGCTTATTGCTGTTTTTCGCTGGGAACCAACACCGCTCTCTTATCAGTCCTTTAAATATGAACCTGCAGCCTGGAGACAGTTAGCTTAGCTTACAGACAGGAAGCAGGGGGAAACAGCTAGCCTGCCTCTGTCAGAAGGTTAAATAGTACCAACCAGCACCTTTAAAGTTCACAAATTCATTTTAGGTTAAACATTTTTTTTATCTAGACTAGCCCCCCTTCCTCCTGTCTTTATGCTAATCTAAGCTAACTGACACCTTGCTGTAACATTAGCTGCTGTACAGATACAAGAATGGTTTCAATCATTTCATCTAAATCTCAGCAAGACAACAACTATGTCTTTTCCCAGAGTGTCAAATTTAAACTCTCAACATTATTAGAAGGACAAACATTGCTACAAAGATGAGCCACAACAAGCTAATTGATGCTAATCAATTACCTTTGTTAGCTAGGAAAGATGTTGCAGCACTTTGGGTTTTCAGAGATGCACAAGATTCAAAGAAGAAAACTGTGTGACGTGCAGGAGCACTGGTCAGAGTCAGACATGTTGGATGTATCAAGCGCAACAGTTTGGAAACACACTGAATACTAAAGATCAAATAAAACAGAAGTGATGAGATCATGTGTCTTGAAGCCTGGCAGCAGAGCTTTGTACAGTCTGGAGACGGTCAATAGAGTCAGCGATCCAGGCGTGATGAGATGGAGGCATGTGAATAAAATAGTCTCTGAGTCTTAGAAAAAGATGAGCCACAACAGGCTGAATGCTAATCAGTGATCTTTGTTAGCCGGGAGAGATGCAACAAAGGTCTGTTGGTTGAACTCAAACTTTAAATCAGGGCTATTCAACGTTGTTCAGGGGGCCACATCTCCTGAAAACTAAGGGCCCGGGGGCTGGACATTTTCCCTGAGCTATTCTCATACTGTATGTACACTTGACTCAACATGGCATCACATTTTCAAAACTTTTATTTTGCCACATTGCAAAGGAAACCTAATCATTAACTAAGAAAGACACTAAATAGGCCTCCTTTAATTAATCAGGATGAATGGTTCATTTGATTTTCTGTGCGACAAAAGCTGCGACATTAACAAAAGTAAACACATCATGTCCGCTGTCTGATCCATCACAGGATCTCTTAAATGACAGAAGGAGGAAAACAACAGAAGAGAGCTAAGAGAAAGAAAAAGTCCAAGATGAACTGAACTTGTTTGTGTATTTGATGCCACACAACAAATTATTGTTGAAAGTTTGGAAAAATGTTTTATACCTCTGCGCCGACGGCAGTCAGAGCCGGAGGCATGTTGTCTTCAGGTTGTCCGTCCGTCCGTCCATCCGTCCCATTCTCGTGGATGTGATATCTCAGTAACACCTTGACGGAACTTCTTCAAACGTTCACCTGGACTCAAGGATGAACTGATTAGACTTTGGTGGTCAAAGGTCAAAGGTCAAGGTCACGGTGGCCTCACAAAATACTTTTTAGCCATCACTCGACCTCACACAGCAATTATGATAAGATTTCACACAAATGTTTAATATTTCATACGCAGTGGATAAACAGGGATGTAACCTGAAACTAGTCTGAGTGGCGGAGGGATACAACCACAAGGTATGTACAGTACATACGTTTGTAATTGAACAATTGATCAGCGGGCCGATCAGTATTGATTGAATAGCCCTGCTTTGGATGTTGCAGCACTTTGGGTTTTCATAGGAGCACAAAGCTCAAAGAAGAAAAGTGTCTGATGTGAAGGAGAACTTATAACTGTCCAACCTGATGTGACCTACCTGTGCTCACAATGGTCGTTTACCAAAACGTTAAAGGGCTGTTTCACTCAAATTACTCTCTGTAAACAGTTTTCATTTGAGCTACTCTCTAATTGTCCCTATGAAAACTGTTGAAAATGTATTCCAGTGTAGTGGAGACTGACTCTGTAAAGAGATGTTGATATTTTTATCTTATTTTCCAGTTCCATTGACCTCCACTGTATTTGGGTGGAGGCAGAAGTCTGAGAGACAGTTATCATGAAACCCGGACAAATAATAAATAATAAATTTGTTGAACTGGCCCTTTAAAGTCTTTCTTCTTGAAGTGATTACATATTTTCTTCTACCTCTCATTTCAAAATCCTCTCAGTATTTTCATTATTGTTTTGTCATTTGTGACTAATCTCGTGTGTGTGTGTGTGTGTGTGTGTGTGTGTGTGTGTGTGTGTGTGTGTGTGTGTGTGTGTGTGTGTGTGTGTAGAGAGTGAAGGAGACAGGTCCTCAGAGCGAGGGAGGGAGGGGGGCAGGGAGGGGGGGTCCTTGTGAGGTGAGACGTGTAAGCCTGCTGCTTGAAGCAGAGTTAGGCAGGATTAGGACATGTATATGTGGGATAAGGCCGAGTTAGTGGGACCCTGCAGACCTCCACCTCACACCATCTGTCCAAACATCGCAGGTCTGTCCTCAACTCTCCCATTCCCCCTGTCCTGTCAGTCTATATGCTACAATTCACTATTCTTCTTCTTCTTCTTCTCCTTCTTCTTCTTCTTCTTCTTCTTCTCCTTCTCCTTCTCCTTCTTCTTCTTCTTCTTCTTCTTCTTCTCCTTCTGCTTGTAGCTGAGCCATGTCCTGAGTTTCTCCCACCTTAGCAGCTTCTGTTTCATGACCCCACTTGGCCTTTAGAGCCCCTCGGAGGATAAAGCTGGAGGATATGGAACCGGGTTAACAGGGTGATGGAGGGGTCATCTTCCCATCCAGGGGGTTAGGGGCACCGATGAGGGACGCTTAAGCTTAAAGGGTCAATTCACCCAAATCGGCAAAACATATTTTCTCTCTCACCTCGTGTGGCGTCCCGCAATGCAGATAAATCTACTTTTATTTACCCAACATATCCATCTGTGAGGTTTTTAGCTTAATACAATGGATGTGGTTGGGATTTCCTCTGTGGTGCGCACATTGAAAAATTACATTTAAAAACCTGGATTATTCACAAAGTATTCACTGCAACTTCATTGGTTCTTAGCCCCAAAAAAACTGCTAACACTGTAACCTTCATCATTGAAAACATTTAGATGAAGTTTACCATATTAATTTGTGTTGTATATTAAGTGCTGCAATAGTGTTTATTATTTGAGTTTATTATATTATTAATCAATATTACTTCATTGAGTTTATTATATAATTTGATTATCAGTTGCAGTACTTTATAATTTCATATATAATTTGTAAATGTAACATTTGAGTTGGTTATTTACAAACCCCTTTAGTGTGGAGCACTTTTGGTTCCCACCATTGTTTCCAGGGGGACAGGTGTGAATGTGACAGTCGTGTTGGTGGTGATTACAGAAGACAGTTAAAGAAAATTGTATCCCGCTAACAGCCCAGAGAGACTGGAGCTAACGCTACTGGTTAAACTAAGCTGGTTAGCTTATAGCATACAGACTGGAAACAAAGGGAAACAGTTAGCCTTGCTCAGCGCACATTAAAGCGTTTAATAAAAATATATCATTTAAAACATTTCAACATTTCTAAAGTAATGACCATTAGAAGTGGTTATAAGCTGTTTTTTTTAAAAAACGTTTGGACAGAGCCGAGCCGGTTTCCCGTTTCCAGTCTTAAGCTAAACTAAGCTAATACTTCCTCATTTAGCTTTGACACCACTCTCATGTTTGTTTGCTCAACATAAAGCTAAAGCTAGCAGTCACAGCTATAACCTCACGACAGAAGCTGAGAAAGGCCGTACTTGCACATATTTTTTTATCCCGTTATATCGAGATAAAAGAATAATTATCTCATTATCTCGAGATAACGGTTGACTGAGTTTTGTTTTCGAGATAACGGGATAAAAAAATATTTGCGAGTAACAGCATATAATAAAAACAAATTAAAAACAACAGCACCTGTAAAGCTAAATCTTGTTTCTTTAATCCATACAAAAATATATATTATATATATATTTAGTTCCTTTGAAGTGCAGCTGCGCAAAGGCCCTAAAACATCTGTCAGTGTCTTTATACTAAGATATAACTGTTTGCTAAATAACTCGTTATAATCTCATTTATTTAAAATGTTGAAAAACTGAAAACGGCTGTAAAATTAAACATGCACTCAGAATACAACCCCTACAGCATCTACTCACTACTACCTCTACTCATTATGCTAATCACAGCGTTGGATCCTCATTAAGGGCTAATTACTTAAGTATACCTCTGGAAATGAGGCTGCAGGAGAACAGTGAACAGTCTCAGCTGTGTATATCGAACACGTCCTGAACACCTGAATGCGAGGCGGCTGCAGGACACACGCATGTGTACGGCTGCAGACGTGTGTGTGTTTGTCATGAAGTATGAGGTAAGTTCCTCTGTGTCTTTCCCTCTCTTTGTCTCTCACCCTCATGGGAGAGGCCCTGTTGGTTTAGCTGCTAAGCTTTCCCCCGGAAACACAAATGATGGGCAGATAGAGAGGTTAAAGTAGAGAAAGAGAGGAAGAGAAACTGAAAGAAGAGAGTTGTATACACATTATACACATTTAAAAAAATATTTGGAGCATTATGTGTAGAACAGCTGTCATGTTTTATCCCTCAGTTTGTGCCCAGCTCAACAAAGAGCTGTGAAGTAAAAAGAAGTAAAACTCCTGTTTGGGAGCCTTGTGCTGTTTCCATGAGTCAGCACGTCTGCTTGCCTTAAAGGTTTTGTTTACTGTCCAAATCAGATTTGTGAAGGGACTATTAACTCACTGATTCCTCAACGAGACACCATTAAGACACACAGAGACTCCGGATTAACAACTTCAAGCTTTTAAGGAGCATTGAGAAACGCTTGTTATGCATTTCTCTGCTCGGTGGATTAAAAAAAAACAAAACAAGGCAAAAAAAAAAAACCCCAGAATGAATTCACAGATTTTGAGTCTAACAGAGAGACGGGGCAGTGTGGAGACACAGTGTGGAGACACAGGGGGCGTCACTTGTCAGAGCACAAACAAAGGCTGGAAATCTTTAAGGCTGTAGCACCCTGACGTTTTGCTAATGTATAAAGTTTCAGTGCAAACAAAACACCAAGTTACTGAGAACACGGTTTATATTGAGGCTTTTTTATGTTTCTGTTTCAATTTATTCATCTTAAACAACGAGTGTTTAATGCTATTAGAACCACATCCCAGAGAACTCAGCTCAGGTACGGTGACACCATGTAGGTACAGTATGTGTTATTGCATTTAACCCGAGAAATACCGGCTCATTTTTAGCATTAATGTTGATTAGCGTGTCATTGACTGTTGACATGATTAAAATCACAGATTTCTCTGGTTTGAGAATTGATGGAAACATTTGTGATGATGTAAGAACACAACTCAACCTCATATAGAACAGAGATCTAGTTGTTTTTAGACACTTTAAAAGTAACAGATTATATCCTGAAGTCACAGGTTCATGGCCCATAATCTTTCTTAAATGTCTTTCCAAATTAAATGAACATTTGATTTGAAATGATAATTGAACATCTCTGCACCTGTTTCACCTAAACAACGCAGCTCTGGGTTTTTTTCTCTAGTTGACCACGTCGACAGGATCTACGGGGTTAAAGAGGTCAACGTGTGTATTAGATGAAATAATCAGTTTCCCTCTGACCGTTCATAACTTCACCAGGTACCAGCAGGTTATAATTGAGGCGCTTCCCTCCTCGTTAATTAACAGGCTCAGTTCAGTAGCTGTGAGTGTCCACTGTGAGGCAGTGCAGAGTCTACAGCCCCAACGGTGCCAACACAACTGTCAAGACGCCGTTTAACTCAGTGGTGAGGGAGGAAACATTATTTTAATTGACACAAACTGAGTCTCAACACACACACACACACACACACACACACACACACACACACACACACACACACACACACACACACACACACACAGACAACTGTTGAGGACTGAGTAAAAATGGCGTAAAAAGAAACACCTGATGAATGTGGCAGAGAGAGAGTGTGTGTGTGTGTCTGTGTGTGTGTGTGTGTGTGTGAGAGAGAGAAAGACGGATACAGAGGAATAAAACACGAAACTTGAAAATGAAATAAAGAGACAGACATAAAGACAGAGACAGAGAGAGAGAGAGAGAGAGAGAGAGAGAGACATTGCCAGAGAGTGTGAACATGCCTGTGAACCATGAGAGAGGGATATGGGAGAGAGAGAGAGAGAGAGAGAGAGAGAGAGAGAGAGAGGAGGGGATTGTTGCAAACAGGGATTTGCAGCAGAGGGGAAAGAAAGAAAGGGGGCAGTGGCACTCAGTGACAGAGTGCTATACACACTCCCATGCGCACACACACACACACTCACACACACACACACACTCTGACACACTCACACACACACACACACACGCTCAGCATTTCCTCTGTGTCTCTCTCCAAACGTGTCAGTCAAACCAGTCAGTCGATTATTTTTGTGTGCGTGTGTGTGTTTGGTGCGGGATGTTGAACAGAGCTCGTACTCATCCTTCATCTCTATGAGCGACGGTAAGATCATTTCATTCTCTTCGACTGTCAGGCCTTCATCTACTTATTTCTCTCTTGTGTGTGTGTGTGTGTGTGTTTAAGTGTGTGTGTGTGTGTGTTGCGGCTGTGTTTTTTTGGGGCTGGCTTTTTTGCCGTGACTTTGGTCTGGAGCCAGACTGAGGCCTCCATGGAGCCCTGTCACTGTTTGCTTTCTTTTACAATCCATTTTGAACCACAGGGGGCAAAACTAATGAGCTGTGCCCCAGAGGCGCTACAGTCAAAGGTGGATTTTTTAATTACATGTTCATTTTGATAATAATCACTATCATCTGAAGTCCTTAGTCCTTAATTAGTGATGTTGGAGGAAAGAGCTTTGCTCTTCTACAGCTTTCACTGATGGAGCATGTTGAACAATATTGAACTTTCTCTTGATATTTTGAGGAGGTAACTTGGAGGTTTGTTTGAATGGTTTCTCTGACCTGTAAACTACTGTCACATCACTTTTACTGTGTTTCTGGACCAAACAAAAGCTTCTGCTGTTGAATCTGAGCAGACAAGATCCAAAAAGTTTAACATTCAGCCTCAGATAACGATGAGTCTTTCTTCAGCCCTCTGTCTGTATGAAAATGTGTTTTTCGATTCGTTTTGGAAAGTCAGTGGATTAAAGTCTGAACCTGCCGATAATTGGATTTGCTCTCTGAGACTTGTGGATCTTTCTGTCAAAAATGATTAAGCCCTTTTGAATTCTTGCGCTTCGGTTGGTTCTGTGTTCAGCAGGCAGATCCTTCTAGAAATATTACGTTATATCCATTGTGTGTGTGATCACTGGAATAATTTCCACATAAAGACGAATGAAACACTTGGCAGAAGATGAGACCGTGTTTTAAACAAATAAACCATGAGACTGTTTTATTTCTCTCTGAGTCACAAGATGATTTCTGGAGTTTTCGGCAAAGTGAGGATCTTAATTTGTCACTTTTACAGTATAAAATGTGTGAGTGTGCACGTGTTGAACATGTACGTGGCGCAAACGATAAAGTTTCAAGCGCAGTGTAAAAGTTTGTCGGAGCGGAGACGTCCCTGTCTGTCTGTGCACGTCGAGTAAACGAATAATAAAGTATAAACGTGCACGTGTGTGTGAACGTGCATGCGGTTATAGTCCTATACATGTGTGTATAAGATGGGGGGGGGGGGGGGGGTGCTGCAGATTAATGTCTTAATATAACGCAACCATACCTGCCACTCAGACTCACAGTCTGACTCTGACCTTTCTGTCAAAGCATTTACAGCCACATGCTTCCTTTGATTTGTATCATAATTCATACAATTACATTACCAGTTATTTTCAGCATAAATGATGTTTAACAACTTTCTAATGGGACGTTATGAAGGGTTTATAAGATGTATTTCATGGTTTTAATGGTGGTTAATTAATAATTTACTAATGCTCCACAGATCAGTTAGAGGCCATTAATGAGAACAAATTTTGGAGAACCTGGAACTTACTTTGTACTTTTAACGATCTCTTTAATTCCTCAGGACGCATCATTAAATGGACTCAATTGATTAACACAATAAGTTAGTGTCAATAAGTTGTTTATAAATGGATTTTGTTGGTTGAAAATGGAAGTAAATGTCATGCTGGAGGAGGATTTTCCACAACCTGGCAACCCGAGAAGTTCCTCTCATTAACGGCTGATAACTGGTCAATAAATGATTAGCCTATAGTGGAAGCCTATAGTGCTGAAGGAGGAAGGACGTCTGGTTACAGGTTCTGGGTAATAAATACTGCCTGAGGTAAATCTGATGAATGTCCTGCAGTGATGTCACTACAAGTGTTTACCAGACCTCTGCAGCCCACTCCTCCTCTCTGTTTGAGGCTACATTAGCTGCTACTAGCATAACACACCCAAATCTGTGGTTGAAGTCATGGTAGTCGAGTTGCATTGTGGGTAATGTAGGTAAGTTTTGACAAGAGAGAAGAAAGTGTAGAATAAAAAAGCCGATATCTCCAGTTTTGCAGCATTGATTTAAACACTTTGGTGGATTAATTGTTGGAAAACTCTATTATTAATACTACTATTAATAATTAATGAAACTATTAGTAACAGCTCAGAAACCATTTATAAAAGGTGCCTAATTAGAGAAGCCTGTTCAGATTTACACCTGACAAACATGCAACTCTCCTCCTTTCCCTCAGGACAAGAGAGACAAAGACAAGGACACGGGGACGAACAGTTTGTCACAGAGGACACTCACCAGCCAGTCGACTTCCTGACCTCACCGCTGCTGCTGTCTATGAGCTGCACCGAGGCGGAGGAGTGGACCTTCCAGCGATCCTGACACACGGAAAAACCCTGTTGAAGCTCCAGCAGCAGCAGCAGCAGCAGCAGCAGCAGCCGACACACTGTCCTCTCCTTCCCTCCCCATGCCCTCGCTCCCCCCCAGCCCTCTGGCCATGGAGTACCTGAATGACTTTGACCTCCTCAAGTTTGAGGTGAAATCTGACACTCCTCCACTCCCTCCTCCGTGTGCGTATCCCAAATCTGGCCTCCCCCACGACCCCTCCAGCTCTCCGTACACCAGCCACCCTCCGCAGGACTCCAGCCTGAGCTCCAGCCCTTACAACTCGCTGCCACCCTCGCCGACACTCAGCGACGCCCACCCGCCTCCTTCGGGCTCTTCCTCCCTCTCTTCGTCATCCTCCTCCATCTCCTTCCCCCTCTCCATCTCCAACAGCTTTACCTCTGGCATCAGCTCCGGCTCCCAGGGGAACGTGGAGGGCAGCCCGGCCCACGGGGGACCTCAGGGTCCCACCCCGGCTTCGCTGGAGGACCTGATCTGGCTGGCAGCCCTGCAGCAACAGTTTGGAGGGGAGGTGACGGGGCCTGCCACTCTGCTGGGGGCCTTGGGAGGAGTACCAGAGAGAGGGGACAGAGAGAGGGGGCCGGTGAACGGCTTTCTGGGCTGTGAGGACGCTGTGGAGGCGTTGCTGAACTCAGCTGCTGCAGCTGTCAGCTCACAGGTAACAATCTATGATTCCTCTCTCTTTTACACGTGACCTCTTCACACCTCTGCTGCCTCCTCATCATCCTCTGTGCCCCCCCCCCCCTCCTCTACAGTTCCCAGGTCTTTCTCAGAGCTCGAGCAGCAACCTGGGAGACTCCAGCAGCGACAGCGGTGCAGACATCTCCTGCACCAAGGGGGCGGACATGTGCCATCGCCCTCTCGTCTTCCTCTCGTCGGGCCCCGGCTCGCTCCCCAACGCCGCCCCGGCCTCGGCCCCCTACCCGCAGCCTCTCAGCCCCCAGGGCCGCCTTCATCACCACCAGCACCACCATCATCAGCACCACCCGCACCACCCCATGCACGGCAACCATCACCACCATCACCACCCTCAAGTTAATCAGGTACACGGGGAAACACTTAATCAGCCTAGAGGAGAGCGGCTCGTTACTGATAACGACTCTCATCATCAGTAAAACACGGGAAGTTGTTGGAGGTGAAAGAAGCAACGTGAGAAAACAGAGGCCCTTGTATTAGAGGGCTGAGCGTAAGGAGAGAGGGATCGTACAGTGAAGGATTAGGATTAGGACATTAGAACATGGTTATTAATGTCTGTGTCTATCTGAAGTATCACTGCTCTCTACACGCCAACAACAAGAGGAGTGAAGTCTTTGTCTTTCAGGACACAAAGTCTTCATTTCCCACCAGAAAAAAAACATATTTCTCAGTATTTGGTGTTTATCAGCAGCATATAAACACTTCATACATGCGTTATAACACACTGTAGTGCAGGTGTACGCAGATATAAAGACATTTCAATGCAGCATTTATCACCTTCTCCTATGAAGACATAGTTTATATTATTACAACTATATTTTCACTTGAGACAGATACATGAATCAACAATATCTGCTTACAATTACATTATAGTGTGTTATAAACCATTTATTAAGTGTTATAAATGCAGCGTTTCAACCTTCACACAGTAAATTTCTTCATCTTTTAACCAATGAAATGAATAATTATCGAGAACTGACACTTTAAATGGCTAAAAGCGGTTGGTCTCCTGTGGGTGTAACTTCAACAGGTAAATAAAGGTTGTAATCTGCGTTGTGGTCGATCAAGATGTCTGGGCGGATCTCTATATGGAGCACACTGTGAGCTTATGATAATATCTGCTATTATTGCTGTGCGTAATCCTGATAACTGTCACCCACACTTAGTCAGATTACATGACAGATTATGAACATGTGGTGCCGAAATGTGCCCCCTGACACACGCACGCACACACACACACACGCACGCACGCACACCACATGTTCACCAGTCATAATGTGGTGATATATTTTAAATCTGACTCTTGGATGAATCCACTTCACACTCCTCTCACTGTGCACGCGCCAGCATGTGTCTCGTTGCCAATTAACATTGAGGAGCAGCATGTTTCTCTTGTGTGTGTTTCCTCCATCTGTTCAGCAGTGCGGGGTGAACGAGCGCTTCTCTGACGAGCAGCTGGTGAGCCTGTCGGTGCGCGAGCTCAACCGACACCTGCGCGGCGTGAGTAAGGACGAGGTGGTGCGCCTGAAGCAGAAACGCCGCACGCTAAAGAACCGCGGCTACGCGCAGTCCTGCCGCTACAAGCGCTTACAGCACCGCCACGCTCTGGAGTCAGAGAAACATGTGCTCACACAACAGGTACACACACACACACACACACACACACACACACACACACACACACACACACACACACACACACACACACACGCTGTCTCAGTACATGCTCATCCTGAACTCATCTGACCCCAAACTTAATCCTAAATCTAATTTCAACCTTAAATTTGGAATTTCTGACACTAAAAAGCTTCTAAAGGAGAAAATGACAGGCAGGAAAAATCCAGTGACACTCTGACAGCCCTAAATCCCCTAAACTTACATTCCACAGATACAATAAGCCCTGAAATTAAAGCTCCTCCAGTGTAAAGGTCTGTGTCCATGTGTAGTGTGATTATAGATCAGCTCTAGCTTCTATATTAATACTGTGAAAGTATCAAAGCCTCAGTCCACAGAGAAATGCACACAGCCTGTATTCAGAAACTGAGCCTTAAAACCAGCCGTCAGGACTTCTGGAACTTTGTGATGTCACAACAAAGCAGTCACCAAGCCCCGCCCACCTGGACCCACCATCCAAACCTTTACAGGATTTGGTTTCTCTGAGTGTTTTTACCTGAAATCTGCTATATTTTTATTGGATCAGTCAGAAAACAGTCAGCCAATCAGAAGAGAGGCTCAGAGCCTCCTCTCTTCTGATTGGCTCACAGACCTGTTGTTACTAGAGCTGCAGAGAGAAGCCTGAGAGAGGAGATGTGAAACTACACTGAGATGTTTTTTAATATATGTTCTTATGGATCAACACTTCAAATAAAACACAGAAGAAGAAAATGTGGAGCTTTAAATCAGCGTCTTTGAAATGATTCTCTCTCTCTGAACTTCCCCTCAGTTGGAACAGCTACAGTGTGAGCTGACTCGAGTGCTGAGGGAGAGAGACGCCTACAAGGCTCGCTACGAGAAGCTCCTCAGCACGAACCACGGCACCGGCGCCGACGCCCCACCGACCCGCACCAGCAACCCACCTTCCCCGCCCCCTGACTACTTCCTCTGAGTTTTACCCATTAAGAGAGGGGGAGGGGGGATAAAACAAAAAACAAGCCCAGCCAACATGGAGCAATCAGTGATGAATAATCAGACTTGGGGAAGCAAAGAAGGACGTGTATGTGTGTGTGTGTGTGTGTGTGTGTGTGTGTGTTTGTTTGTGTGTGTGTGTGTGTGTGTGTGTGTGTGTGTATGCGTGTGTGTGTGCGCATGTGTGTGTGTTTGTGTGTGTGTGCAAGAGGGAAAGTGAAAGAGAGACATTGGCAGTATTGGGGCTGTACAACTGTGAAATCCACCCTTGACTGATAAAAGGGGAATTGACTGTTAATTCTTAGCGTTAGACTCGGCTCTAGGCTGCTGCTGCTTCTTGGACTTTACTTCACTGTGAACGACAGTTGCACAAAAACTGGCTGAGAGCTCTTTGGGACCTCCTGCCTGTGAAATCAGTGCGACAGTGGACACACACTCGGCTGTGACAGTGGAATCAAAAAAGCTTTAAAAACATATCAATAGTCCCTGACGCTGCTGTACGGAGGAGCAGGGACGTCACAGGAAAAGTAATGAAGCATTTCCTTCATTTCATTCATCCATCAATGAATATTTCAGATATAACAACGTATTTACAAAAAACACTTAAAACTCATTTAACCATTTATAAGTGCATTAATTAATCCATGTATTTAAAGAACTATTTGAAAAGGCATTTTAAAAATGGGAACACATTCCTGGATTCACTCTTTGAGTTCCATTTCCTTTTTCCAGCTGCTTTTCCTTTTCCTATTAGCTACTCGATTAGCTTAGTCATTTAGCCTTTCCTGGTCCAATCCCAATTGGCCATGAGCTGTAACAAGCTCTCTGGTTAGAGGTAACCAGTCTGGTTTTACCAGCACTGAAGGCTAGCAGGAGAAGCTAAAGGGCTAAGCTAATCGATTAACTAACAGGAAAAGCAGCTGGAAAAAGGAAACGGAACAAGAAGAGGGAATCCAGGAGTGTTTTCCATTTCTAAATGTCTTTTCAAATACTTTGTCAAATTCTATTGTTTATTCATAAATTAATAAATGTATTTATAAATGGTTTATTTTATGAGTGTTTTATGCTCTAAATCCATTTTTAAATCTTGAGCATTTATTGGTGGATTAATCGTTAAATTACAATCCCTATTGTTAATGCCTATTCAAATATAAAATTAAAGATATGCTTTATTACTTTTCCTGTGACATCCCTGGTCCTCCATACTGCTGAGTATATTATCTATGCAATATTAAATAGCTGCAATGTTCTCTCCCAGTGAGTGTTTGAGGCTCAAATCGTAGTTTTGTTTTCTATAATAAGCTGCTAAAGCTGCAGAGGTCTGAGTAGTGCAGTGGTGCTGGATGTGGAGTGGTATGGGCTTGGATAAAGTATCCACGGCATGCAGTTAAGTATTTGCCAGCTAATTTTTCACAGTTGCCTACCAAAGTGTTTAAGCTCACCAAGACTTGTTATTATTCTTTGTAAGATGAATAATCATAGATTTAAGAATGTACAAGGAAACCTTTCGTGGGAATCTTCCGGTGATTGTGCTAAATGAATAGTGGGGTATATTGCTCTTGTGTTTTAGCAGAGAAATCTAGTTGAAAATGGCAACTGACTTTCAGCCGTTCACAGCGACAGAGAGGACCTGCTGCTTGCTCTCAAACATGGGTTTTTACACACAAAGAAGTGGAGCTGGTGGTGTGTGCTTAACAAAGCGACTCACATATGGTGAAAGAGGCAAATACAACCCATCGCAGCGGAGCGACAAAAAACAAAAACAAAAAACAGTGTGGCATGATTTGTGTGGTTGTGTCCAGTTCTCCAGACGAGAGAATCTATTTTGGGGCAGATTGAACACCTCTGTAACAGGGACCATCACATTACTGCAACATGTGGCACCACAGAGCTGGTCACTGTGGACTCCGGTGCTGTGGGCTACTCCGGATGCAACAGAAAATTAACGGTGCAGGGATTTAAAAAAAAAAAAAAAAAGAATAAATAAATAAATAAAAAAATGCAAAAATATCTCTTCATGGAGACACCTTCTTAACTGTCCCATGAAATCATTGCCAGGGTTCATGCATTAGAGCTATTTATTTTGTTTGGGTGTAGGTTAAATAAATTGTTCTTTTATTTATTCACTTATTTATTCAGTATTTATTGTTTATTTATGTACTGATTCTAATTATTTTACTGGTTTTATTTCATTAGCGTGTATTTTTACTTTCCTACAGTTTATTATTTTATCCAACTGTGATTAGAATTAACATTATTACAAAAATGATGGCCATTATCATGGTTTCCTGCTCCTGTTGTAGTGTGGTTTCATATGCATATGAAATAAACAAAGTACTTTACCAAACCTGGCTTGCTGTGGTGTGTTTTGTGCGCAGGTTTGAACCTCATCTCCTCTCCATTCACCTATGTGAGCATCTCCCACTCTTAGTCTTCTGCAGGCCTTTTCTCTGCAGCCCCCATCCCCTGCTCCATCCCTCTCTTTATCTCTGTCCCTCTATAGTGAGGCAGTGACCCTGGCTGCTGCACTGTTTGGGATGACCTCATCTTCAGCTCTACCTCTCTCTCTGTGTCTCTCGCTCTCTCTCTGGCCTGTATAATAGGAGCAGGATTAGGGCTATAATAGCGCCCTGGCTGCTCACTGCCGGAGCCTATTGTGGCTTTGTGTGGGAGGGACGCACCACTGCTCATGGCCACACTCACATTCTGACAGAAAACATGTCCAAACACACTCCTTGGATCAGGGGACTATAGAAATGACTTAATTTAACAAAATGGAAATGAGTGCGTCCAGGAGAAGGACATGTGTGTCTTTGACAGGACACAGGAGACGAGAGGACAGAGACTGACTCACCTGGTGGGCAGGGTGCTGGGTTTCTACAGGAAAACCCAAATGACACATTTTAAACATACACCCCCCCCAAGGACACACACACACACACACACACACACACACACACACACACACACACACACACACACACAAAAACAACTAGTTTGGAGGCTTGTGTTATACTGACTCCTAGCGGCCGCTTCCCATAACTTCCAGAGGTCAACGTGAGCTTCGTGTCACTGAGCATCTTTTCCACAGCGCTGCTCTCCCGCCTCCAGCCTGCATCACCGCCCCGGAGCTGCACGCACCTGCCGCACACACTGACCGGTGTCGTCTCTCCTCCTCCTCTGCACAGAATCCGGATCTGGAGCGCGTGCACACGTCCGGTCCAGAGAGTGGCAGCAGCGGTGATGAATGACGGTGCCGACTGCAGACCTGGACCCGGGCCCTAACCTGAGGAGACGGAGAGGGGAGGGAGAGAGAGGGGAGGTAGAGAGAGAGACAACTCGAGGGAGAGAGAGAGAGAGGTAGAAAACGTGCGAGGGAGGGAAGAGAGAGAGAGAGAGAGAGAGAGAGAGAGAGAGAAAGGGAGAGAAAGGGTGCTTACTTTGTAGTTACCGAGAGCCGCGTGACAGGTGAGAGATCATACCGAGCTGCTTTGGGCTGGGGTTCATAAAGTGAGTGGGGGGTGAGGGGGTGAGGGGGTGTTTGGGGAGGGGTGTTTTGTGTGTTTTTTTGGAGTCTTTAACCCATCGTTAATTTCAATTTTGCAGATGCCGACAGATGTGCCCGAAGACAGGCTCAACAACGAGGAGAAGGCGACCACGGTAGGCTGCACGGGGCTGCACGGAGGTCCGGGCAAACAGCTCCAATAATCCATTATTCAATCAGCCAATCGGGTTTTAGGTCGAATTGGTGGAGTGTGATCATGTTTGATACTCAAATTGCAAGTTTAACGGAGATGTGTATTGAACTGACAGTAAACCAGTTTTCCTCTGAGAGAGAGAGAGAGAGAGAGAGAGAGAGAGAGAGAGAGAGAGAGTGTGTGTGTGTGTGTGTGTGTGTGTGTGGGTAGTGGTGCAGGGAGGGGAGTCCTGCATTACAAAATACTCGCAGACCAGTTTTTATTGTGAAGCACTAAATCTTAATAGCTGGGGGATTATCGTGCGTCTTGTGCAGCATTTAATGTGATTTATGTGTAAAATGAAAGATCACCTGTGGTCACGTGAGGCTTTTTAACACCTTTCAGCTCATTGTTTTGGTTTTCCAACCCACAATTTTACTGTTTTGGTTCACTGTCACCCAGAGTGCGAGTTATACAATGATGATCAGGAGGTGAAATATTTCTCCAGGAGGAAAGGGAACCCAGAACAGCGCAGACACGTGCTTCTGTGAACTGAGGTGTTGGGTACACATGTATATTAATATTGTTCAATGAGCCAACAGGTAAAACTCCTGGAATCCTGAGTGAAAAAACAGGGTGTCTATTATAAAAATGAATGTTAAAGGTAAATGACTAACTAAAATTAAATAATGAACTATATTGATTTCAAAACGTTTCTTTAAAACAACTCATCCTCCATTGTCTCACTGCTCATGACTGAGCACCAGTGTTTGCTAACATTAGATCATATGTGACATTTTAAATGATTAAAATGACAAACTAACTCTGGAAATGAGAGGGTGTGCTGTCCGATAACTAATTAACTTCAGGCTAAAGTTAGAGAGTAGCTAACATTAGTTATAGGTTAGAAACTAGCTAACATTAATTAGCTAAAACTGTAACTTCAGGCTAAAGTTAGAAAGTAGCTAACATTAGTTATAGGTTAGAAACTAGCTAACATTAATTAGCTAAAACTGTAACTTCAGGCTAAAGTTAGAAACTAGGAAACATTAGTTGTAGGTTAGAAACTAGCTAACATTAATTAGCTAAAACTGTAACTTCAGGCTAAAGTTAGAAACTAGGAAACATTAGTTGTAGGTTAGAAACTAGCTAACATTTATTAGCTAAAACTGTAACTTCAAGCTAAAGTTAGAAACTAGGAAACATTAGTTGTAGGTTAGAAACTAGCTAACATTTATTAGCTTAACTGTAACTTCAGGCTAAAGTTAGAAACTAGATAACATTAGCATTCATCCTAAAAGACTTGTCACAATCTAATTCAGAGACTGATGGTAAGAAAGTGAAGTGTATTAAACAAGCTAGATAGTTAGCTACTGCTACCTACATTTACCTACAGTGTCTGTAGGTAAAAAAAACTGTTGTTTTTACCTCTTTTGAGGGGGTCTGAGTCTTAATCGTGGAGGGTCAGACCCCCCCAATCAATCACCAAACAGCAGACATACAAAGTCAGCAGGTAAAGAGGCAGGTATTTCCCTCAGGAGCTGGTGGAGACCAAAAACAGTGATAAAAGACAGGGGGTATTGGACTTAGATTTGTCAGGCGGTAGAAAACATGACTCAAATAAATGCTAATGTTGCTCCATATCTACTGAAGTCAGTGCTTGAAGTGGGAAAAAAAGTGCCGCTACTCACCCTATGACGTGGGGGTTTCTATTATTTTGTCCACCCCCTTTATATCAATGAAGGTAGGCTAAATAACAGAAACACCTCTTTATTATTTAATACAGCTCAACAGCTCAAAACACTACCCTCTAAAAGGATCAGCTGAATCAGCAACTGTCTGAAACAATTTTATTACAAACTGAATATTACATATATTATATATATTATTATAATTCATGAAGGATGATTTACTGCAGGACTGTTGTATTAGACTACATCAGTTTTAGCTACATGTTCCTAACAAATTGCCAACTGTGTATATATCAAAGTGCCTGACTGGAATTAATTGGTTGATTTTGGTGCTGTCCTCATCTGTGAACTGATTCACGTGGCAGCCTAAAGATGTTCTTTCATTCAATAGTTTTATCACATATTATTATTATTATTATTATTATCACCAAATAAGATATTTTACCCTTCCCCCTTTTAAAAATGTAACAGAGACATTTTAACTGACTCACTTTGTAATTTTATCTGAGAACATTTTTACACAGTGATTTTACTTCTACTGCAGTAAAAGGTCTTTTCCGTCATGGTAGTTAGTGACCGTTGATGTGCTGACGTGTTGACGTCAGTGTGGTGTCTTTATCTCCAGTTTCTGTTACCGGTAGAGTTTTTTGCTGCTCTGTCTGAACACAGTTAATGTTGCTGTTTTCTTCATCACAGTGTCTAACTACCTGCTGTACATTTAAACTTACACTAGTTCTGCCCCAGCATCCAGAGCTCTCTGTTCCTTTTAGTGACTTTCACTAATTAAGCAGTTGTTTACATGCTGTTCAGATTCTAGTCACTTTAGCTTTGCAGCTAGCGCTTTCTCTCTCGCTCGGTATGTCTTGAACCTACAGATGGACTTGTTCATCAGAGTGTGGTGTTGTTGTAACTTCACTTTAGAGGATTGTAATGTTTATTAAAACTTCTTGATGTCTGCTCTCTTACCTTCGACACATATCTTCGCTCGTTAACCGGAACTGGTCTGCAGTGTCCCTCTGCTTACACAGCAGCCTTCAGCGTGACAGGATATTACTAGTGACGTCTAACCAATCAGATGGGGCTGTGGGCGGGGCACTGCGACACACGCTTGTTGTATTCACTGTCAGATCTCCCGACCCGTTTTTTTTTACAAAAACAAATCGCCCAGATCCTGAAATGAAGAGGGCAGAAGAGTCTGAGAGATGCAAGTATGCAAGAAAAAGTAACAGTTCATTAAAGAGTAATGTAAAGGTTCTGCGTACCGTTGTGTGCCGGCCCACTTCAACACTGACTGGAGGTGAAAACAAGGTTCTCGCCATATGTAATTTTTACAGCTTGTTTCTGTCCCCAATCAGTTATTACAGGTTAATGGAGCATTGCAATGATTTTACATATAAAATTAATTTACCCATTATAAAAGTTATATCAATGATTTATTATATTATATTATATTAAACTGTATTATATTACATAGTATAATGATGTGCAGAAGCTCTAAATGCTGTTGTTTGATCCATCAAATATCTGACAGATAACTGGTAAATTTAGGCATTAAAGGCAGGAAGGTTTGATGACAGATGCAGATGAGTTGTATTGTGGGAATTGTATGAGCCAGTGTTTTGGAAGCTTGACTCATACAAGGGAGTAAATGTATGAGTCAAGCTGCTGCTGCACAGATTTTGACCATTCAGTCTCTTGCAAATCACCCTGTTCAATGGAAGCACAACAACAATCTATTTTGTGTTCTGTCTTTCCTAAATGTTACGTAACAAAGTGTCTCGCAATCTCTCCTGCAGTGTGACAGTATGACTCTGTCCAGCACCCCGACTCTTCGCAGAGGAAGCACTCCTCTGCCAATTAAGCACCAGCTCAGACGAGAAGAAGCTGTCCACGATGACTGTGACTGGACATCAGGGGCAGCCGGGCCTTCTGCCTCACCGATCAGCTTCAGCCCCGCCCTGGATGACACTCTGACCATGGCGGTGGAGGGCAGACCTGACGGGCCTTTAAGGATCGCCCTGCTGGGGCAGAACGGCGTGGGGAAGTCTTCCCTGGCCATCGCTCTCGCCGGGGACATGGACAGGACTGCGTCTGTGGATTCTGATGGTACAAAGCTGTTTGTTTGACAAGACTAATCCAGTATTGCAGTGGAAAGGCGGTCTGCAGTGTCGTGTCTTACACAGTGAGCAGGAGGTAAATAAATCACAGCACTCATCCCCCATCTGAGATCTAACTGCTGCTGTCCCTGTCCTTAGGGGAGGGTTATGTGCGCACAGTCACAGTGGATGATGAGGAGAGCACCATCATTATCTATGACAACTGGAGACAGGTGAGCCAAACAACACTTCAGAGTTCCCACACTCCCTGCTCCCTGGTCCCTCATTAGGCCACTGAGCCCTCTCTGCAGCTGTATACAGGGTGTTGCTGTGAAATATATATTTATATATATGCTCCTGTCAGAGGGCCTGAAGGTTGCCAAAGCCTCCACCTGTTGTAAGAAACTCAAGGTAAAGGTATAGGCTTTGTTTGATTTTCTTTATTTGAAGCACTGTGTGTGCTGCACAGGATGATGCTTTTTATTAGCAAATAAGTTTGGGAAATAGTACCAGGATTTAAAGCTGAGTGTGAAGAGAAATCTTCATCCATTCATACATAATTAGGAATATGAGCATATCCCAGCATGCCCTGCACTGATGATGCGGTACACCTGGGAAAGGTTGCTAATAAAGTTAGCATACAGAATAAGAAAGGAAGGAATAACAAGGAACTGCAGCGCTTATTGCATATGCAGCACATTATACAGGGGTTCATACTGTACATCTGGAGAACATTTCATTGTTTATTTGACAGCACTATAAAAAAAATGTATGCCAAGCTCAGAGGAAGACTGAGGCAAAGAGAAGACAATAAATCTGCTGCATCTGCATGAGGTTGAATGAGGAAAGCTCATTATCGGGTTGTTGTGCACAGTTTTTCCCTCGTTTCCCTTGAGTGCAGCTCAGAGGCTTCTGTGTGTGGATGTGTGTGAGAGAGAGAGAGAGAGAGAGCGAGCGAGAGAGGAAGCTGCCCAAATGACTGCATTAATGTCTTTGATTCAGGTGGACTAAAATAGTAAATAAACACCTATTATTTAATGTGGGCATTTTCATGTGTTACTCTTTGTATAATGAGTTATATCTGTGGTGAGGGACGGTGTAACGTTGCCTCATAAGGAACTCTCTTATATAATTGCATCATTAGAGTGTAAAAGTTGTCTTTAGTGTGTCCTCAATTCTAGACTTAATCAAAACTAAATGAAAAGTCAATGGAGCGCAGCAGCTTCAGCTGAAGACAGGATGAGTTTTCTATGAAGGATTCACTCAGGGACTTTTTATTTTTAGAGATTCTTGTCTCCTCGCTGCTGGAGAGGATGAGTGTGTGTGTGTGTGTGTGTGTGTGTCCCTAGGAGTGTGAGGTGTATTGCAGTCAGTGCTATCCACAGTAGCAGTTTTTCACTAAACCACAGGGGAGTTTAGATAGAGCATTCAATTGTGTGCTGCTTCTCAAGGCTGCACTTATTCTGCAAATGCGGCTCCGACGACAGAATTGATGAGAGGGAAGTGAAGTGTTTGTGCTCAGTGTCAGACATGAGAGTGTGTTTACTGCCAGGAGTGTTTATAAGTTAATTTAAAATGAAGGTTTCAGTGAATGCGAACTCAATTTTAGTCATTTGTTTTCTTCAGCACAATCATCATCGTACCGTGACTGACTAGCTTTCACTTTCCTTTATAGTGTATTTAAACAGCAGCTCATTACTAACACACAGCGCGTCTGTCCCTCAGGACCTGTCGGCTCTGCAGTGTGAGGTGTGTGTCCTGGTGTTTTCGGTGACTGACAGGCGTAGTTTCCACCGCACTGCTCAACTCCGACTCCTCCTGAGAGAGACTCAGCCCCAAACTCCCATCATCCTCGTTGGTAATAAGAGTGACCTCGTTCGCACACGTGAGGTCTCCTCTCAAGGTAAGACCATCCTCCACCCCCCCCCCACCTGTGTTTACTGCTTCCTTCAGCTGTGGCATACGTCTTCACAGTTGGTGTTGACATTTTCTGCCCTTTATCTGTGTCAGAAAACACTAACGTGGGGTGACATATGTGAAAATGTGAATGTCAGTGTCAGCCACCAGAAAGCATTCACTGTTTTCCAACACACAGGTGGGCAACTTCTATTAGAGCCTTTATATGTCGTACAACCCAACTGAAAGCCCCTGAAAACTTTCTCTACAACATCAAATATTCATGACTGAATAAGCAATAGTTAACGTTAAAATTTCATCCTTTCTTTATTAAAAGTATAGTTTTTCAGCTGATAAAAAATTTAAGGTACAAGTATGTGGACATAAAAAGGGGGAGAAGTTAACAACTACGACTCCCAAGGTGCATTTTGGCAAGAAAGATCCAATCATCTTGTGTAAAATTGAGAGCTGAGAACATAATATGGAGCCTATATGAATTCACTTTTGATTTCTGGATCTGGAACTATTTCTTCTCAAATTCAACGACAAAACACTTTGAATTTGCTACAGAGCTGAGCGGCTTCTTCTCCATAGCAACAGCAAGTGATGGTCATAGGTATTGAACAAGCTGCAACCTCTGAGGCTGAAACATGAAGCTAACACTGAAGTGCTAAAAGCTGCAGTTCCTCTAACGACCACTAGAGTCTGGCTCCAACAGTGAGTCAGTCCCCATTGACTCCCATGTTAAAATGTCCAACTTTACAGCAGAAATAAACATGTTTACAGCCTGGTACAAAAACTGTTTTGGTCTCTAGAGCTGATTTTTATTCAACTCACCTGTTTACATTTTATCAAGGCTTAACGTTATGGCGAATTGAGGGCGTGGCCACTTTGAGTGACGGGTGGGCGAGCGTATGCACTGAAGTCCTTTTTGCCCATTTTTGGATTAGCTGGGAGTTAGCGGGCGGAGTCAGACACTGCCAAGATGGCGACAGCGGAGCAGCTCACTCTGAGCTTCAAAACCGCTCTTCAGAAACCTGTGGGTGGGTTAGGGTTCGACGTTAATATTATAAATAATTAAAAGTGGTGGTTTAAATTATTATAAAAAATAATACCATGTGCTCTGACCTGTGTTTCTGTGTTGAGTAACATTCAGGATATTTAAAGAAAAAAGGAAGTGGGAGTACAGAACAGGGGGGAAAGACTACAACCGCAACAGTCCTGACATTCAGATTCCAATATTACTGAATCCTGATTAGTGCCTGCCAATATGTGACATCAACTTTTTTCCAACAGAGCCCCACCCACTTCAAGCAGGAAAAGCAAGGGGAGAAACTGAAATGCAGAAATCTGTGTTTTATCTGTGGCAGATAACAGTATGTTCATGTTGGACTCCATTGCTCATCACAAGGAGTTGATTAAAAAATACTTTAACATGCTTCACAGTGTTTACAGTTTACTGCCTAGAGGCTCATTTAAGTGACACTAAAATAAGACATCTGCAGTTTGTGGAGGTGTTTCTGTAGTTAAAACTGTTGTTATCTTCTTCAGGGTCTGGTTAAAGCTCATATTACAAAGCTGCTTTTATTACAGCTGGGAACCTGTGATGCTCTAATATCAGCGATCCAATAAAGATGAAAAACATATCCTAAAAAATGTGGTTGTTATGTACTGTTCTGTGTGCTGCTTTTTGTGTTTGATTTCAACAAAATTTAACATCCCAAAGATACGATTACTAAATCGTTTTTTACTGCAGGACTGTTGTGTTGAACGTTTGTGGTTGTTCCTGTTATTTATTTGCTAAAATGGATTAAAAAGGCCAAAATATATGACAATACCTCTGGCTGCTCGTGGCTTGTTTAACTCGTTTTACTGTTGGACTCTGTAAGGCTGGTAAAGGAGGGGCACCATGTGATTTTGTAAGAAAGCAAAATAACTACAAAGATCCAGAGAGACTGTAACATTGCTGCACTGTGTTAATCTAAATATAAACTTATCTTACTTCATCTTCTCCCCTCTCGTCTCCGTCTCTTCCCTCAGAGGCCATGTCCAGCGCCGCCCTCTTCAACTGTCTGTACCTGGAGATCTCCGCCTCTCTGGATCACCGCACCCCGGAGCTGCTGGAGTGCGCGGTGCGGCTAGCCAGGGGCCAGCCCCCGTGGCCCCCGGGGACCAATGCGGAGGACCTGAGCGGAGGAGGTCAGCGTGAGAGCATCACCTCCCGTGCCAAACGTTTCCTGTCCAGCCTGGTGCCCCGCTACCCGAGAGAGCGGGAGGTGGGCAAGTTCCTGAGGCAGAAATCCCGCTCGTGTCACGACCTGGGGGCGCTGTGATGGGGATGGTTGGATCGGTGACAGACGTAGCAGGAAGTGGAAGTGATGTAGTAAACCGACAAAGAGAGGGAGAGGAGGCGATACAGCAATTAGTGAACGGGAGAGGAGGAAGCGAGTGTGACGGCAGGACGGTGTTTGTGTATCCAGGGAGAATGACAGCGATGTTAGTGATGATGTTTATATGTAGGATGACTCAGAGCGTTTTGTACACAAGACCAAACCGCAAAGAAGAGAAGAAGATCTAAAACTGTTGTAAACCACCTGTAAATAAACTGTAGTAGTGATAGTTAACTGCCACCCTCAGCTGAATAAACCGCTTTTTTGAGTCTCGACAAAGTCACTGCAGCTCTGCCTCCGCTTCTGTTCTTACACCGGCGATCACGTTTAACAACCGTTCATCCCCGGGATGAAGTCATGACCACACACATTCATCACTCATTAGTGGGTTAGACTTTGCTGATGATTCACGTTGTGTTCATTTACTCTCGACTACAGTGGTATCCATGGGGATGGAGGACGGTGAAACAATGAAAGGGAGAAGGGAATTAAAGTGATAAATAAAAAAAATGGAGCCACAGAGCTCAGCGCAGCGATGAGAGAAGAAATGGACAAAGACAAGCTGGTCATTGTATATAGAGTGATTGTTGCCATGTTACGGTTGTCAAGGCGACCTGGATAGACATACACATTACATCTATTTAAGCTCCCCCATTCCTCATGCTGCATATTGATTTAGAGACGGGAGGCCTGAGTTCATTGTGTTTTTAAGCATAAAATCCAACTTGAAATTAAAATGCAGAGGAAACGGCTTCTCCGCACTCACTCTCTACCCTCAGCACTTCCATCCTCCCACCTTCGCCCACACGTGAACAAAGATTTAGCACATCACAGGTCATTATACCCATCACTTACTATCAAAGGCAGAGCTGTGCTATAATAGAAGTAAAAGATAAAATGGTAGCATGATATTCTGACTCACTCCCTTGGCTGCAAACTGCTGGAACGGATTGAAGGGTGAAGATTTTTTTGGGATCGTCAGCATGTGGGTCACAGACTCCCTCTTGTGGTCGAGTCGAGGTCCCGCAACTGAGCTGATAATGAAGATAACATGAAAATAGTGGAAGATATAAGGGAAAGGTTTATGAACTGGGAGAGCAGCTCTCTATCCGTTAGGTCATTAGTGTCTGTGTCTTCAGCAGAATCTAATTCAGTCAGAGGAAGTCCACCTGTCTGCAGCCCAGGTGTGGTAGGAGCTGTCGTCACTGAAGATGAACTAATAAATCAGTGCAGTCGTTGGTAAAATATGCGTCGGGAGTAATTAAGTAAGAAATGCAAATGGAAACAGTCACTGTGAACTTCATCATTCAGCTCTAAACATGGGTGCATTATACCTGTGTGCAGTTCATATGCAGTGTGCACCTGAGCCACACGCCATCTCCTCAGTGATGCATACTCCACAAAACACGCCAACAGAATCTCTGAGGCTGAAATCACATCACAGGCAAGAAAAACTCACTCTGGACCAAATCTGGGCCACAGCAAATACTGAAGTCCACATTCCTCCGCTGCTGCTGCTGCTGCTGCTGCTGCCCTCAAACATTTTGAAAAGTCTATAAATTAAATTTTATCTCCCTACAAGATGAACTAAATGCTATCATAAAGCTTTCTCCGCGCTGCCAGTGTTCCGCTCAAATACTAAGCATCTTTCAAAATTGTATTCAGTCGTTTGCCAGAAATAATCAAATCTCAATATGCAGAATCATTAAATATCAATCTGAACCTTTAAAAAAAATGTAAACTCAGAAAAAGAAAAGTCTCATGATTCTGTTTAACAGATAAAAATGGTGTTTGACACCACGCAGCTTGTTTTCTTGCTGCTCTTACTGTTTCTTTGTTGTTTGTACAGATTAAACGAACAGGACAGCGTGTGAGCTTTAGAGGTGCTGGTAGGTGGATTTTATTTATTTATTTATTTTAACTTTTGGACAGAAGCAAGGAAGCAGTTTCTCTGTTCCAATGCTTTTGCCAAATTGAGTTTGGTGTGGATCTCATCTAACTGAAACTCAAACTATTCCCTATCCCTTACAGAAAAAAATAGCATTAAAACAACCTCAGAAACATTTCATTAAGAAGCTTTTAATCATTTTCTCTTTCAGTGGAATGATTCACGTGTGAGGAAGAAGGTGTAGATTAGATCTACTGTTAGCGGGTTTGTCGCGGTAAACGAAGACGAGGCGTAGACGGACAGAGGAGCACACGAGGCTCAACGAGGTCCTGAGCCCCTTCAGAGGCTGCAGGCCTGCAGCTTCTTGTCAGCCAGCTTCAGAGACACCCAGGTGTTGAGCATGGAGGCTCTCAGTTTGCACCACACCAGGTGATCGGTCAGGCCGAAGATCTGCGCCGCAAACTGAGCAGCGGCGTCGGGGGAGAGGATCGTGGAGCAGCCAAGACCTGCGGGGGGGAAACAAAGGCTCAGTCACAGTGATGAAGACACTGACATGAGTCAGTACAGAATACAGTAAGAGCTAAAGAGCTTACCACTTGGCATACGGAGGGATGACCAGACATCTTGAGCACCCCAGTCTGGAGTGAGGGGGGGGCAGTTGATGACAGGATAAGCCGTGTTTCCTGACATCACTGGACCGAGACCGTTGCTTCTGCCGGCCACAGCCACGAACACAGTGGGCACACCATCACCTGAGGAAGAGCACAGATGTTATGACATGACATGACAGGTAACAAAGTCCAATTCTTTAGGAGGGAATCTGCTCATGTCAGAGATGAAAGCACACCTTCATATTCTGCTTTGATACGGAGCGTCTCGTCTGGACCTTTGTGAGCCGAGGTGACTCTGAGGACGCAGGGGACTCCATAGGAGCTACAGGCCTTCTTGATTTTTTCACAGTGGGCCATGTCCGAGGTGGAGCCCATCAGAACCACCACCCTTCCACTGGCCTGGGACTCCAGCAGCAGCTGGGGACACAACACACAAGCACTCATCAGCTCCATGCAAGTCCCAGTTTATTAGTCCACTTAAAGTGAGTAACATTAGTCTCCATAAACCAGAGACTAGGTGTGTTTCTAGAACCCATCTTAAACGTAAAAATCTATGACATAAAAAGCAACTCATCATCTGTAAGAAGGGAAAACAAACTAATTCAAGAACTGTGTTAAAGAATTGAAAAAAGAAAATGATAAAGTGGAAAAGCAACAAAGCTCAGATAACTAGTTTATGTTGAACTGTGTTAGTAAAACAGTTGATTGAAGGCAAACAAAAGCCAAAGCCTGACCTGATAACAAAGATTAGGTTGAATGTACCTTGACCCTTTCAGAGACCCACTCAAAGTTCCTCTTCACCACCTGCATGGCCTCGGGGGTGACTTCCTTCAGGTCACGATACACCTAGAAAGACAGGAAACAGAGTTAGTTTTTTCAGCTTTTATTTAGATCAAAAGACAAATATAATTAATTAATTAATTAATAATCCGTACCTGCTTATCTTTTTGCTGGCTTCGATCTCCAGCTGGCCACAGCCTCCATGAGTCGTTGTCGATCACATCAGCGAGGACGATCTCTTGAGTTTTCACATTGACACCAAACTCAATCTGTAAGTGAAGACGATTGTTCTCATTAACTCTGCAGCAGCTGCAGGAGCTCAGCAGAAACATGGTCATGCTTGGATACTGAATTAACCAGCAGGGGGCAGCAGATACCTTCATATCCACCAGCGTGCAGTTCTGAGTGGCCCAGGCCTTCTCCAGAATCTCAAAGATGGCCACGGTGCTGCGGTTCATGATATCCACCTCACACTGACCGATAGTGAGCCCAGCCAGGCAGAACTTGGCCTCCAGCAGCTGCTCCTCGGACCACTGAGGGTCATTGTTGGCATCATCCTACATCAACAGAGCAGATGTGTTATTGTTAGATGTGATTTGACATTTGAGCAACAACACAACCGAGGTCAGGTGTCAGACCCACTTTAAAGAACATCTCCATCTTCAGCGGAGAGAAGCGGTAGCCTTCTTTGACTCCTGGATTCCTCTTCAGGAAGGATCCGGTCGCCACCCTCCGACACACCCACTCAATGGGAATCATTTCACAGTGGGCAGCGATGAACGCTGTGTCTGAGTGCTGCTTCACAAAGGCCGTCTTAATACCTGGAAAACAAGGTCGATCAGGAAGTGTGAACGAAGCAGAGGAACTTCTCTGCAATCCAAATTTATAACATTTAGTTGCAGAGAGACGGCAGCAGTTTAAAGCAGCACAGATCGGCTCCAACCTGAACTTTAACGTTAAGTGAAGGAGGTGTGGTCGGTCATGTTCTACTGAATTACGCACTGCAGTGTTTCAAGTCACAAGGCAGCCATTACTACAGCTCGGCTGACACACACACCACAGTCATGTGTGGCGTGTGGGTTACAGTTACCCAATTATTTCTAAATTAAAACAAGGTGGCGAGTCATTTTGGAATTTACACACACACACACACACACACAAACACACAAACACACACACACACACACACACACACACGAATGCTTTCATCATTTTTAAAAGCACGTGTTGTTAATTGCAGGGATCATGCACATACACACAGTCTCACCTGCACATCACAGAAGACAAAAATCAAAAGTCTGCACAGATTTTTTCCCATGAAGACAAATAGCTAAACAAGATCTAAAACAAATGGGTAAATGACAGAAAATTATTATTTTATTTATCAATTTACATTTTCAGCCATTTTAAAAACAGAAACACCAACAGGTTTGCCGGTTCCAGCTTCTCAAATATGACTATTTTCTCAAAACCTTTCACTTCTGTGATAAACTAAATATTGTCAGATTTTATTTTATTTACAATAAGAAGCAAATTGAATTGAAATGATGTACATAACACAAAAATGTTTTAAAAATACTGAAACTGTTTGAGTTCTGTTCATTAATGGTTAAAAAGGTAAATAAATAGGACAAAGGTCTTTCTCTCTGAATACTACAGTCACCTCACTGACCTCTTATCTCAGACACTACTGAGGTCAAACTGGTGATGACTTCAGGCCACTGCAAAAATATAGTGATAAATTTATTTTTTTAATTTTAGGGTGTGTTTTAAAATACTTTTAATTTGAAGACTCAATGCCAAAACATGTTTCTCCACATGTGGGAAAGTTACCTAAGAGTGAATGACAGCTGTTGCAGCCCGCTGATTCACCTGGAAACCTATCTTTTCTTTAATTTTTTTTTTTTTTAATCAATAACTTTTACTCGTGCATTTACCGGATTCCTGCAGCAGCTTAAACACGCAGCTCGTCGTCTTGTTGGCGATGGCAGCTTTGCCCTCCATCTGGTCTTTCCTCACAGCATTCCCTGCGGTGATCTGGTCCTTGGACTGCACCAGAACCAGTCCGGGCTGGTCCACCAGCTCAAAAATCTGCTTTGTTTTTCCCTCATTCAGCTTCTGGCCGATCTTCAGCTCTGAAACATAAAAAAAAAACAACAACACGCATACACTTTAAAGTTAAGCGCTGCACATTTAACTTAAGATATAAAGTACACACTCGTGTTGTACTGTACCTGGTGTGGACGCCATGATGGAGTTCTTTAATGACTTACAGCCCTGGAAGACAAAACACACAAGAATCACCCAACTTTAAAAAGACGGCGAGTTCAGAGGCAGAAGACGAGGGAAGCAGTCTATCTTACGTGCTCTGACAACCAATCACGTCCCTCAACTGATTCAGCCAACCAATCACAGCAGCAAATTGGTCACCACGTGGTGGGAAGACGCTCCAACATCAAAAATTTTGCAAGACGAAGAACTTTTTAGGATTTATCCACTAAACTTCCCCCATTTTCCCTCTGACTAGAAGACTGATTCATGAGAAACCTCATCAACAGAAAACAGTTGACCGAATTGACAAGTTGGATTCAGATTAGCTGTTATCTTTCTCACCCTTAAAAAAAAAAAAAAAAAACCGCGTGCGTTTCGTCAAATCAATATGTTTGATTAACTCCGCTTTGATGACTGTAGGTGATGGCGGCCTGTTTAACCTTTTGAAGCGGCACGCGCGGTTTTATTTCAGACGTTACTCTCTGTCGGACTCCTGACTTCACAGCCGCTTCAACGATGGCAGCGGAGTTTGTGTTTTAAACCGTTTGCACCGTGTAGTGGCACGTGTTCGGTCGATACTATCGGAGCGCGTTCACGCACACGCACGCGCCGACTGCTCTCAGGCAAGCGGACACGAGAATCCGTGAGTGGGTAAACGGGAGGACCGGGACAGCGACGGGGCGACATGGAGTTCGAGGAGTCCGGTATCGGGGAGGAATGCGGGGTTTTCGGGTGCGTGGCCGCCGGAGAGTGGCCCACACAGCTGGAGGTGGCTCAGGTCTTAACCCTGGGACTGGTGGCGTTACAGCACAGGTGAGTAACGGAAAGGTGTATGCACGTTTGTAACGTGACTGGCTTTAATAAACATAACGATTAAAGACAGTAAAAAAAGTCAGTTTAAAGCATTTGTATAAAGGTTAATTAGAGGAGTGTTCAGGATCGACTACGTTTGAGTTATGTCCAAAAAATGGAGTAAAAGTAGTTTAAATCATCTCCTGAGGGACAGACATTTCTGAACAAGTCACACTTGTGACTCAGAAACAATTAGTTTTGTATTTCTGAAGACAGAATGAAAGTTTGTTTGGGTGACTTGAGGCAGTATCGTTTTTTCACTGCGACAAAAAAATGTGACTGAAAATTAAAGAAGCGTGACGATGAAATATATAAATAAAATAAATGATTTAGATTGTTCTGAATTAACCGATTAATGTCGTGTCTATAAAATGTTAGAAAGTAGAAAAACAGACCGAGATTATGTTTATGAAATGTTTGTTGTATTTAACTAACACTCAAAAACTATAAGATTTTTTAGTTGTATCACCTGAGAACCAGGGAATGGCATTTTGTTAAAAAAAGAAAAAGACTAATGACTAATCGATTGCCAAAATGGTTACTGATTAATTGTTGATTTAACTGTTGATTAGTTAAATGATTAATGGACTTATCCTTACTGCTCTAAAAAAATCCTATATGTTCAAGACGGAATTTACATTATCATTACCAGCTCAGCAGCATCATGTTTTTTCTGGATTCCTACTCTGGCTGCAACAATTATGTTCATTTTTGATTAATATGACAATTATTTTCTTGATTAATCGCTTGGTTTATAAAATGTATTTTAAAAAAACAAAAATGTGTCGTTAAAATATAGTAATTGAGACATTTTTTCGATTGATCTTTTGCTGCAGCTCTGATTCCTACAGGCGGTTTCAGATATGCTCCTATCTTGGTTGCGTAAGGTTTCATATTATGTAGTTAGCAGTTATTACCTGTCTCACAGGGGACGGATTAGGGGAGGCCATTGAACACACTGAGTTGATCTTTATTATTGGGATGTGATCCTGCTCTTCTTTACACTGGGCCTCCACCTTATCAGCAAAGTCAGAGCCAGTGTTCAGTTTTTTCACTGGAGTCTGGAGTTTGGGGTCTGGAAAGAAGAACAAAAGCAGTTTTTATTTCAAACTATCTCTCTTACGTCACCTGGATGCTGTTATTTGTAAAAAAAAAAAAAAAAAAAGAAATGCTGATACTTTCTTATTTTTAGATCTCTATGGGTGAGAAGAGGTTTTTTGTCTCTTGATCTGACATCTGGACTTTATCGTGTGTAGTCCCCAGTGTTGGGGAGTAATGTAATAATAAATGTAACTGGCTTATGTATTTAGAATTCAAAATATGAGTAACTGTATTAAGTTACAGTCACAATTTAAATGGGTTGTGATCAGATTACAGTTGCATTCTTAAAACTAATAGATTACATCAGTGGTTCCCAACCTGTGGGCTGGAGCCTACTGGTGGTCTGTGAAGGTATTGCAAGGGGGCCGACAAATCATTTGCAAATCAGAACAATTTTGTTGAAAAGATGGCGTTATGAAAAAAATAATAAAATATAAATTCTCTTAAATGGTTTAAAAAAAAAAATGATTTTTTAAAAACAATAATGTTTAAAAATTCCTTTCATTGTTAAGCCAATGATAGAAACTGGATGGGTCCAGCCGGACCACTTTACTGCCAGACCACATTGTAAACTTGTTTGCTCAGTGTGATTGTGCACTAAAAAACACATTTTTGGCAAAAACTGGAGTATCAAAATTGATAACTGGTTAATAACAACAAGAATTAAAAGAAAAAAGGAGTCAAGAGACAGATGGTGTCTCCCCCATCAAAGAAATAAGAAAAATTAAGCTTCCCCTGCTTTCAGTTCAGTCCTAAATGTTCGATTGTTTTCATTAAAATAAAAAGTGCTCTGATAACACATTATTCGGCCTCTGTATTGTTATGGGATCAGATGTGGGCTACCAACATTTTGGAGATTTTCAAGTGGGCCATGAGCTGGAAAAGGTTGAGGACCACTGTATTACATAAAGGGACTTTTTAAAATCTGCAGTCACTGACTGGTGCCTGCAGATCAACCTGTTAGCATTGTAGCATATTAGCAAGTTTGCTAAGCATGTCTAGCTGACAAGCTAACCGCCAAGTGGAAACCAGCCAATTTACAACATGCATGATGTTTGAAGGTCGTCAGTTGTGCGGGTCTTGGTCTCGGTCTTGTTTTAGGCTCCTGAAGACGTTTAACCTAACTTGCATTTATTTATTTGGGACGCCGCAAAGACACACAAAGAAGGAGACCCACTCAGACCCATCATCAGCAGCATTAACTCTGTAACCTTCAACACTGCCAAACACTTGGCCACCATCCTAGCTCCTCTGGTTGGCAGCTCTCCGCACCGCATCAAAAACTCCCAGGATTTTGCCAACAAGGTTAGAAAAATAAACCTGGACTCAGTTGAGGGGCTCACCAGTGTCTTTGACAGTGGCTAATCTCTATCTGGAAGAAGTAGAGAGCAGAGCCCTCATCCCGTCACAAGAACCGCTCCTAGCCACTGGTTTAGGTGCATGGACGACACCTGGGTCAAAATCAAAAGACAGGAAGTGGAGGCCTTCGCAGAACATGTCAACGCAGAGGACAATAACATCAAATTCACTCGAGATGATGTCAGAGACCTTTTTGGATTGTGCTGTGCACATTGAAGATAACAGAAGTCTCAACAAAACCCCCACGCACAGATCAATATTTACTGTTTTGACAGTCACCACTCACTGGAGAACCAACTGGGGGTCAGCATCGGGTTCAGGACGTGCCGGCAAGGACAGAAGGGGAGGAGAATGAACAAAAACATCAGTGAAACACTTAAACAACGTGGTTACTGAAACTTACTCAAACAACAACAAGATACAGAACAGACAGAGAAAAAAACAATAAACAGAGTAATATTATCATTCCTTATGATGCTGGAGGATCGTTAACAAACTCAAAATCCCTGCGCACCTCAGGCCCTGTAACGAGGTGAGGCAGAAGCTTGTCCACGCTAAGGACAAACCACCCAGACACAATCAGAGTAATGAAGTGTACACAGTTCAGTGCAGTGAGGAATACACACACCTGTACGTTGGGGAAACCAAACAACTGCTTCACAAGCTGGAACGACCATCACCAAACAGGGGAGGTGGTTTATGACGCCACTTATCCGCCATTTACAATACGGTCTTGAGATCACTCCACAGGAAACTCAATACCCATCCCCACCATGGACTGGGTGACCCTGACAACTCACATGAAGGCCGAGTGGGTCAACGACTCACATGTGACCTCAACGACCCCACAAGAGGTTAAATACCTGGAACCCCTCACCAGTCAGCTAGACCTGGAGACACCTTTCAGACGAGACATGAAACACCTTCAAGAACCTCAAGGTTGTCTTCATGAAGCTCTAAGAGGTGCCTGATGTTTGCTATATATCTTTTGCTAATTACTTCTGTCCAGTAACGTAAATCCTTCCTAAATGTCAGGGAACCTGTTGAGAACTACAACCTTTTGGGATGCGAGCTAGCTTCCTCTGTTATTGTTATTTATATTGTTTTCACCCAGAGAAGGTAAAACTGTCTTTTCTGGTGCTGTTTTTATTTTAAGAGGATTCATTTTAAGGCAACGAAGTGAAAACAAAATGTTCTGCAGACCTTTTTAAAATTCACATTGTTCATCTTGTTCACTGGTTTTCACTCTAACGTGACGCTGTGGAAAATAAAAGGTCAAAGAAAAACTGGTGTTCATCCTTTTTTCCAGACAAAACGTTGCTGTCTTTGACTCCTGGCGTCAGTCTACTGTAGGTGGCTGTATCATAATGCATCTATCATTTAATCATTATGCAAGACACTGTGGAAGTCGTCCAAAGTATTTAAAATACGTTACTCGCTTTGAGTAACTTATGTAATATGTTAAAAACGGCATTTAAGGGCATGTATTGTGTAATCTGTAGTGAAATGCATTTTAAAAGGATCCCTCCCAACACTGGTTGTGCCTTTTGTTAGCAGTTACAATGGTACCCTTATCCATAATTTCATTATGAGGCTCCATGGCAAATCATGGGACTGAGACAGAAATGACAAAGGCTTCAGTCAGTCGTGAACATCATGTGAGATGCAAAGTGATTACAGAAAGAGGCGCGTTTCAAACCTTGATCCACAGCTTTCCTCTTCAGTCCTCTGTTCGCTGAATAGGTATCCTCTTTCTCTACCCTTGTCTCAGAAGATTCTGCGAACAACATGCAATATAAACCGGTTACGAGAGAACAGGCCAAAAATGATTTCACATGCTATTTAAATGAAGATGGACAGACGGACTCGTGACTTCTTCAAACAAAAGCAGCAAAGATTTCAGAGCTGCTTCAACTAAACAATAACTCACAGACCTAAAGGCTGTGACGTTAACCAGTTTTACTCGGGGATTTCTTTTCATTCACAGCGTTTATAAAACACGGAGCTAAATCTCTTTTTACCACAGTGTCTTTACAGGATTACTTCACTTAAAGGAAATGAGTGTTTTTATTCTTGGCTTTAGAAATGTTTTTTTTTTTTTGTCTCGCTTATTTCAAGGATCTTCTTAAATGAAAGTTTTAAGGGTCAGTTCACCCAATTTACAAATCATTTACATATTTTCTCATTTACATATTTTAATTGGTGTCTTTTCATGCAGATACTTTTGTTTTTATGTGAACAGGTTTTGAAAAAGCCATGTCTGAGATTTCTGCCTGTCTTCCACTGCAGTAAAGTAGCACTGAATATGCAAAAGAAAAATCATATTGCATTTAAATTTCACTGAAAAAAATATAAAAATGATGATATATATATATATATATATATAAAAACCTTGATGAAATTGCAGCTGGCCAGATGTTGATTTCGATAATATTTTGATTGATCAGCCCTACCGTAAAGGTGAATGGGACTGTGTTTGTGGTCCACTCAACATTGAAAGAAAAAGACATTGTAGAGTTTCTATCCACAGACGATGTCCTCGTGATTCAGGATAATCCACACCGGAACTACTTTCAGAACAGGAAATATAGTCCCTGTAAAAAATGTTCACAGCTGGCTCTGTGAGGAAAATGTTTTTATGTGAACTGACCCTTTTTAAAAGTTTCACTTGGTTGAAGTTTGGGAGATAAATAGTTGGATAAGTAATAATTCAACACTTTTTAAGAGAGGTAAAGTCAGATCAAAGCTTGATGTGTTCGGCTGCTGTGAATCTCTGCTCCTGACAGTAAAAAAAACTTCCAACTCACCTTCACACTAGACATGAATGAGAAACAATACTGGGCTCACCCACTAATCTGTGCTGCTGATCCAAGCGATGCTCCCTCACTACGTGCGGCCTCTGCTCTTCAACGCTCGGTGAAATGTCGAGGCTTATAGACGAGACGGAGTCGGAGCTACAAGTTCTCTCCTCCATCGCTCCCATCACTGTCGTCACTGCGCTGGCCTTTGTCGAATAGACGTCTAAGTGATCTCTCTCCTCACAACCCTCCAGCGTCACAAGTCCTCCCGAATGTGCTTGGTGGTCAGCAGGTCCTGCGGCATGCGGTGAGCCGTTAGTTGTGCGGTTCATAATGGCGTCCACCTCATCGTAGAACCTCATAAGGCGTCTGGGGTCAGTATCATCTGTCTTGCCCCTTTGGAGGGAGCGGTAAAGGTACTTGAGGTTTTTGTACTTGGTGTGACACTGTTTCCAGTCGCGTTCGATGCCCTGCTGCATTAACCTGTTGGAGATCTGAACAAAGATGTCTCTCTTCCTGGTCGAGCTCTCCAGCTGCCTGCACACACGCTCATCGGACCAGACTTGAATCAGCGCTCGCACCTCCTGGTCGCTCCAGTTTCGACCTGTGTCTGACACCGTGACCACGTGGAACTGGTCGGAGCTGGACGGATCTGTAAGATGGACATCTGGAGTGAATGAAAATGGATATAAAGATGAATAAATAATGACGTACACTGTAAACCGTCCTGGTGATTCGATGTCACAAACCTGTTCCTCTCCATTTCGCCTCTATGTCTCCGTCCATGTCGTAGTCATCGCTGTTGTCATCTGGAAATAAAATAAGCAGTAGAAAAAGTGACTGTCCTTTCAGCTTTGAACACCAAACCACTTCATGTGTTACAGACTGGATGCATACCATCATCAATCTCTATGACAACCTCGGTCTCTGAGGCCGTCGTCTGAGCTGCGTGGCCTGCTGTTGTTTTTATCCTCCCTGCTGCTATTTCTCCATCATACAACCTCTTCTGCATTTCCGTTGTGCCGTTTTCCAGTCCGCGGTCCAGCAGAATGGCTTCCACCTCATCAAAGAACTTCATGTACTTCCCGGGGCCTCCTGCCGTGCTGCCCCCAGCGGCGTGAGCGCTTCTAGCAGTCTTGTAGTCGTACTTCAAGTTCTTGTATTTAGTCCGACACTGTTTCCAGTTGCGCACCACCCCAAAGTTTCTCTGCATCTGACGGGCCATCTCTTGGAAGATGGACTTGTTGCGTAGCGTGCATTTCAAGCGCTCCCGAATACGCCAGTCGGCCCACACGCACAGCAGCGCTCGCACCTCGTCGTCCGTCCAGTGGCGGCCCCCCTCCTCAGCCACGCTCGGAGTGTAAGGAAGCGCTCGATGGATTCGACCCTTGATTCCTGTACAGGTGCACAAACAGTGTTATCTTTAGAGTGATTTGAAGGAAAAGAAAGAAGATGGATCTTGTATGACATGTTTAATTCACCCTGACTGTAGTGTAGTTACAATTTTTAGAGCAAACAAAGGTGATTTCAGTTCAGTTCCAGGCCTAAAATAACTTCACTGAAACACTTTTCTATCCTCTGATGTTAGTTTTAGTTGAAATACTAAATTGTGTTGAGCCCTCGTCATATGTTGTGATCATGAGAGCCACAGTTGGGGTTAAACCTACATTTACCTTCCTGCATTGGGATAGTGACTGAGGAAGGGTAGACTCCTCTCTGATTACCCACTTCCTCCACCTCTTCCTCCCAGCCCTCCACCGGCCTTCCATCCACTCCTGGGCTGTAGTCTGCTGAAGCGCCTGCTGCTGCTGCTGCTGCTGCTGCGTCAGGCTTCCTGCTCTGAAGTCCCAGGCTCCTGCTCTTGGCCTGACACTCCCACCAGCTGCGCACAACACTGAGCCTCCTCAGGCGCTCTGAGATCAGCTCAAATGTGGCTCTGCTCTCAGCTACGTGCTGAGCTCCCACCTCGTCCCACACGGACACGAGAGCCAGCACCTCTGCCTCCCCCCACTGCCTCTCCACTGAGCCTTTTTCCTCCACCACCTCCATATCACCTCCTCTTTGTCTCTCTGCTCCTTTCTCCATGTTTGAGCTGACCTGGAAACGCTTTCTTTCCCCCAGCCCCGTCTGTCTCTGCTGCCCGGTTCCCTAGGCAACCAGGCGGTTAAGCCTGAAAGCAACGCCTCCATGCAGAAAAGCAGCCTCACCACTGGCTTAAGCTGTGTGCTGAGGGGGCGGGACCAACTGTAATCCGAGAAGCAGCTTGGTAAATAGGCTGAAACTGCAGCGAGACGACTCCCCCTCCATGGCAGACACAGCACAGAGGCAGATGTTTCTGCTTTTTCTTTTTTTTTTCTGCTCCTCATTCCTGCTTTATTTTTTTCCCCTCAGTGTCAAACCAGTTTGTTTTGCCTAAAGGCTCGTATCAGGCTTCAAGAGCTGAACAAGTTTATTCACATTCACCCTTGCAGAAAAGACACGGAGGGATCACTCAGTAGAAAACTCACATCCCACTGATTCATTGACACTGTTGAAATTTACACGTGGCTGTTTGTGTGTCCCGCTCAGGGGACAGGAAAGTGCCGGGATCGTTACGAGTGATGGAGCCAGTCCACCTACATACACAGCCCACAAGGTAACAGTGAAACATGAGCACATCACCTTATAATAAAGAGACACACACACACACACACACACACACACACACACAGGATTAAATTGAACATGTTAATAGTTTTTTGTGTTTAAAGCTTTACCACACTCAGATTGTTGATTACAGTCACTTGATTTATGTAGATTGTGCAGGTGGAAACATGTCTCACTCCTCTCCATGTTTTTTTTTTTTTTTTTTTAAATGTTTCTATAGGGAATGGGACTAGTTAGCACGGCTTTCCCGCCCGAGGCTCTTCTGAAGCTGCGCTATGGTAACCTCGGTATTTGTCACACACGCTACTCGACCACCGGGATCTCGGAGCTGCAGAACTGCCAGCCCTTCGTGGTGGACACGCTGCACGGCAAGATTGCTGTAGCTCACAATGGAGAGCTGGTTAATGCCCATGCCCTGCGGAAAAAGGTGAGGATGACCCTCACACTGAATCTAGTGTAATATAATAATAATAATAATAATAAACTTTTTTTTATGTACCACTTTTCTTAAAGTTACAAAGTGCTTTACAGAAAGAAAAAAGGGGAATTAAGACGGCAATAAGAAACATGAGGAAAAACAAACATTGATTTTATCATGGGAGGTTAAAACAATTAAATATATAAATAAATAAAACACAACAAGATATCAAACATTCATAAAAGCTTTCTGATTAAAGAATCTTTTAAGAAGAGTTTTAAAAGACACTCAAGTGAATCAAACCAATTGTGCATTTTATGACTAAAGTATTAAAGTTTCAGCAGATAATTTACACACCCGAGGTTTTATTTCGGGGGGGGCAGTTTATATCTGCCCTCTGGTGACCTTGAGAGGTCATTGACCTCAGCATTGCTTTTTTTTTCCCCAGTTTTTGGCCCATTCATCGTTATAATCAGGCCAAGTTGCATAAACTTGTATTTGCTGCTGTGGCCATGGAACGTAATTTTGCTTAAAGCACCAGTTTTGCAGACCCCCCCCCCCATTCCCAGGTGTTAAGGTAGCTATAGTTTGTTAAAAACATTGACATCCTCCGCTGTGTGTTCCATGGAATCACATGACTAGCTAGCACATTAGCGAACTCTTATCAGAAGCTAACATGCTATTTTGGTCTGGACCACACTCATTACTCCGGGAGGCTCCGCCCTGTCCCAGAGGTCACATCTGAGACGCCTCCATGTCTGAAAATAAACTTCCTGGTTCATAGAAACACAGAGAAAGTTTCCTGCTTTAGTCACAAAATGCACAATAACCTTCATATACAAGTTTATCTGCTGCTCTGGTGCCAGTTAACATTGTGCAGCAGCGTTCTGTGCGAGTTGTAGTCGGTGGTGCATGAACTGGGTGCAACATGTCACCTCTACTGTAAGGTGTGTGTGTGTGTGTGTGTGTGTGTGTGTGTGTGTGTGTGTGTGTGTGTGTGTGTGTGTGTGTGTGAGTGAGAGATAATTCCTGTCCTCAAACACATGCAGTGAAATGAACTCTGAGGTGTCATGTGCAGGTGATGCGTCATGGTGTGGGCCTCTCCACCAGCTCAGACAGTGAGCTCATCACCCAGCTGCTGGCGCTGACTCCCCCTATGGAGGAGGTGGATGCACCCGACTGGGTTGCCAGGTCAGTGTCGTGATACGATGCTGTGTTTGATATTAATCATTTTCTACACACACTTTTAATAATTGTGTTCTTTTTGGGGTTGCAGAATTAAAAACCTCATGACTGAGACGCCGACGTCGTACTCACTGTTGATGATGTTCAGAGACGTCATCTACGCGGTGCGTGACCCCTATGGAAATCGACCACTCTGCATTGGACAGCTTGTTCCCATCTCTAAACTGCACACTCCAGGTTTTCTAAACATTTTTTTTCTTCACGTGTGACAGTTGCATCAGAGACGCTGTATGTGCTGAACACAGACGTTTGTCCTTAAAGGACCTGAACTCCTGCTATCTGTAAAGCAGAGGCCTCACAAGAGGTTATCAGTCAGAAAGTCTGGTCACATCAGAGGTCAGAGGTCAGACGTGTGAGCTGGAGGATGATTAACGTCAGTCTTTGTCCCTTTGGTCAGGTGCTGGAGAGGAGGACACGGAGGGGTGGGTGGTGTCATCAGAGTCCTGCAGCTTTCAGTCCATCGGTGCCAAGTATGTTTTCACCACCAAGGTAATATCTTCTGACTCCAACTGTCGGACTGTGGGTAACAAACATTGTCACGTCTCACCTGGTTCTCAGGTATTACAGAGAGGTCTTACCAGGAGAGATAGTCCAGATATCCAGACATGGAGTCAAGTCTCTGAGTGTTGTGCCTCGCCCTGAGGGAGACCTCCCCGCCTTCTGCATATTTGAATATGTTTATTTTGCCAGACCAGACTCGATTTTCGAAGGTATGAATAACTGAATATGTCTAATTCTTTCTAATACTCATCAGAGAGCTGATGATCAGTGTGTTGAATCTGTGTGCTGCAGGACAGATGGTCTATACTGTGAGGCAGCGCTGTGGTCGGCAGTTAGCCATCGAGGCTCCAACCGATGCTGATGTAGTGAGCACTGTGCCAGAGTCTGCGACGCCCGCTGCACTGGGCTACGCTCAGCAGGTCTGTGTTCAACCTGTCTGCTCTCTGTAAAGAAATGCTGTCAGCCCCTCCCCCTCCTCCTCATGGCCCTCTGTCCTCCTCTCACAGGCTGGGCTGCCGTACATAGAGGTTTTGTGCAAGAACCGCTACGTCGGGAGAACGTTTATTCAACCCAACACTCGCCTGAGGCAACTCGGAGTTGCCAAGAAGTTTGGGGCTCTGACGGACAATTTCACTGGGAAACGAGTTGTGCTCGTCGACGACTCCATTGTCAGAGGCAACACCATCTCCCCCATTATAAAACTGCTCAAGGAGGCTGGTGCAACAGAGGTTTGTTTTTTTGTTATTGATCTTCCAAAGTATGTATATATATCTATATATATATATAGATATATATATTAGACATATATGGTGAAGAAAAACAAAGAAATAAACAATAATAATAATGAAAACATTAAAATAACACTTTTCCCCTCCCCGTCCTTAAGTAAAAATGAAAGCAATGAAATATATATATCTATATATCTATATATATGTATATGCACATACTGACCTGTATTAACTCTTTGACAGGTCCATATCAGAGTGGCCTCTCCACCGATCAGGTTCCCGTGTTACATGGGCATCAATATTCCAACCAAGGAAGAGCTCATCGCCAACAAGCCCGAGTTTCAGGACATCGCTGGATACATCGGTAAGATCACACTGTCACTTCGGCCTGTTCTGATGCTTGGAAGTAGAAACATTTATTTTCTTAATGTTAAACTTTTATGTCCTCTTGGCTTTTATTTTGACTTTTTTTTTACATGTCACTTCCTCTTCCTGTCTGTCCCCTGTTCTGCTGTCTCTGCCAAACGAGAAATGAAAAAATAAATTTGCAGAAAGCAAAATTTGATTTTCTGGCTTTTTGTTTGGAAACAAAAAACAAATAGACCATGTGATTTTGTTTTTGGTTTAAAACAAAATAATAATAAGAGGAATTGACAAAAACAGAAAATAGATCATTTTGATTCAGGTATCATCAGATAATCCATACTTCATACGTCATTTGACTGAAAACCAAAACGTGAAAACCAAATGAAAAACCAATCAAACTGGTCCATTTTTGGTTTTTGGCAATTCCTTTTTATCATTATTTAGTTTGAAACCAAAACAGGAACTTATATTAACTTTTAATTCTAATCCAAAAACAAAATCACGTGGTCTATTTGTCTTTTGTTTCCAAACACGGTCCAGTTTGGGTTTCTGCAGAGACGGAGCAGTGCACGGACAGGAAGAGGAAGTGAAGTGTAAAAAAAAGTCAGAATAAAAGCCAAGAGGACATAAAAGTGAAACGTTAAGCAAAGACAGGATCTGTACCAGAGTAATGTTAGAAGACAGACAGACACCTGGATCAAATAAAGTTAACACTTGAACTGTTGTGTAGGAGCGGACAGTGTCCAGTATCTGACCGTGGAGGGTCTGGTGTCGGCCGTCCAGGAGGGGATCGCCTCCCTCCAGGAGAAGGACAACATGATCAGCACCAGTAACAAGCCCAGCAGGAGAGTGGGCCACTGCACCGCCTGCCTGACTGGGAAATATCCGGTGGAGCTGGAGTGGTAACCGCTGTACCATCGCCATGGTTACAGCGGCTCCGTGGAGTCGCTGCAGGCTCCCACATGTTGATGGAATGTTTCCCATAGACTGGATGAGAACCTGGAATTACACAACCACTTGCTCTGATAACTGGAGATGAAATGTTGCTTTTGATGACCTCTAGTGGTCGTAGTTTCACCTGCAGAGGTGTTTACTACATCCTGGTGTCGCTGATTACAGGTGCACATCTGACCACACAACACTAATGCTTCTTTTTTTTTTCCCCCTTTTTGAAGATTATCCTGTAAATGTATTTTCATGAGTCTTAAAACTACTTTAGTTTTCACATTCCAAGCCTTAACAAACATGAGCATTACATAGAATTCATCGTGTCAGAGAAGTGCACAAGGCTAGTGACCAAAAAGTGAAATTATCTATACTTTCCTAATCTAGTTTACTTTTCTACCTTTATCTAAAATTCAACACTGTTTCTTTTGTTTTGGGTCTGAATGGAAATGTTGTTTTCTGAACTTTATAATGGAAAAGTTCAATAATAAACAGAAAAATGCAACGAGAACAAGAGTGTTTTCATCTTTAGAAACAGCTTCTTCACATTGAAATAGAATTTTATTTGAATAATAAACAGATATTACAATGAATATGATGCTGTAGTAACTTCATGTATTTAATGTAAAACAGCACAAAAAGTATAAAATTAAGTAACAGAACAAACAACAGGACGAACGACGTCATTCAAACGAATCAGTGATTTTAAGAGTAAAATCTTTTTAAAAACAGACACGAAGATGGAAAACAATGAGCACTTTAACGTCTCAACACAGGTTTAGTAAAAAGAATTTCCTGAGCTCCTCAGACTGAAGCAACAGAGATCACCTGCTGTGTCACCTGATGAACTTCAGTTTCCACTTTCACCAGTCTTTGGACTGGAACCATCACACTGCTACATGATCCTCTGATATTTGTTACGTGACAAAATATGAATCATTTTCCATCCTGGCTCCTGTTGTTAAACCTCTGAGGGCAGGATGTTCGTCGATGGGTGTAATCCATGCTCACCATTTTCTGCACATGTTGGGGGGAGGGGAGAGGAGGATTCAGAGAACGCAGGAACGCTGGAGAACATGTAGGACACAGGAGTTTAATTAGCTGGGGGAGAAGCCGTTTGCCATTCTGCTCTGAAGTGAACGTCCTGTTAAAATAAATATCATTTAATGAATTTAACAGCAGACGGGGCTGAAAAAGGTTCTGTATAATGCAGTGTTTCATGGAGGAGGGTTACCCAGGCCGGAGAACTCCGCTGCAGATACGGGCCATCCTTGTCTCATCCCGACTTCCTGATGTGCGTCTGCAGAACGCTGCTGCTGCTGCTGCGAGCTGGATTTGTGAAACACGCTGTGTTTACTGGAGCTGTAGGGGAGGTCATCATGAGACAGCTTAGCCAGAGAGAGACGGCGCCGCAGCATCTCATTCCCGTGGCGTTTGGACCCTGGGGAGGATGTGCAGCTCTCGTCCCTGGAGCGTTTGGACTGCGGATTACCTCCCCAGCCAAACTCCCTGTGGCGTTTCCTCAGGACGGAGCGGTGAGGCGACAAGGCGAGGGCTGCCAAAGCTGAGGAGGTGGGGCCTCTGCTGGCCTCAGAGCTTCTAGCGCAGAGACGGCAGGGTTGGCTGTTGAAGAAAGAGGATTTGTTCTGGCAGACGAACTTGTGGTAGAGTTTCAGAAAGTCCTCGTCAAGCTTCTTCGGTGAGTAGGAGACAGAGATCGAAGGCTGCGAGGAGTCGAAGGAAAGGTGCCGCCGGAGCCTGAGACGACCTGCTGCCGCGGCCGGCTGAGGTGAAGGCGGCCGTGGCTGGAGGGAGAGGTGTGAGTCCTGAGGGCAAAGCAGCCTCAGCGGCACAGAGGGCCTCCGTGGAGGAGAGGACAGAGAGGTGGACGTTGATCTGGGCCTCGGAGAATCTCTGGAAAAGCTTTCTACAGAAAATTCTCTGAAGCTTCTAAAAAAGCCGTGAGGTGGTGTTTTGAGGCTGGTCATCATCCTTGCCTTTAAGGGACTCTGCCGGACCGGGGAGCCGTAATTATCAGCTCTTTCTTTAACTGCGCTGATTTCTGACGCATACATGGAGCAACCAGCAGCCTGCTCCGAGTGAGCCGAGAGAGAAAGCCTTCTAGACCTGAGAGACAGGTCCGAGGACGCTTTCGCAGCAGGGTAGTAAGATCGTGAAGGACTGGCGGTGTAAGTGCAGGGCTGTTCTCCCAGCAGGGACAGTTCAGACACAGTGAAGGTCTCATTCAACGAGTTCTCTTTGAGTTGAGAGGTGTCAGGGGCACCGGAGAGGTCCATGACGAGGATCGACTGGTGCTGCTCTCTTCTCAGCGAGCCCCTCCCTCTCTCAGGAGATGGCTGCTGCGCTTGCAGATTGATCGAGCGAGGGACAGATTCAACCCTCGTGAACAGCCTTTTCTTTGGGTTGAAGTTCTCCGTGTGCAGCATCTTGCTGGTCATCTTTCTTGGGTTGCTGTTGGTGTTCCTCAGTGTCACAATGAAGGTGTTGTTGAAGGTGCTGTTGAGACTGCTCCTGCTCGACTGCTGCCGCCACCTGCGGTACCTCCTCAGCACAGAGTCGGCGGCCTCAGAGACGTTCTGCCGGTGCCGGGCCCTGTTTATTCGACTGATCATGCTGGGGTACAGCTCCACAAAGGAGCTACCGTGACTTCTCAGAGTCATTTCCAGTTCCTCGTCTTGATCCTCAGGCTGGAGCTCGGTTTCAGAGACGTTTCTCTGACTCTCATCCAAAGGGCTCACAGTCAGCTGGGTCGTGTCACTTCTAGACATCCCTGTAGGTACGAGAAGAAAAGAGACGTTACCTAAACTGAGACCACAAATAAAACTTGCGTCAGATCAGTGTATGCCATAACTTGTCCATCCAAGTCTTGTTTAAAAATTCTTCTCCTTCCTCTTACCGGAATCATCCCCAGAATGTTGGCCAGAGGATACACAAGTCTCATCAGCTTCGCCATCTTGTTGCGTGACGTCCAACTGTTGAAAACCGAACATAGTAAATTCATTAGATGTTCGATTTTCAAGACAGAACTGTTTAATAAATAAAAGGTAAAATTACCTGAGAGTTCCTTGTAATGTCCTGCACTGTGGTGGAAGAAATGTCCAAATAATTAGATGAAGTATAGGATTCATTTACAACTCTGTTAATTACTATTCTCCTTTTAGGTGATTGATACTAACCTCTCAATGACTCCTCTCTCAGATCTCTCAGGCTCTGAGGAGAAGACGTGTGTTTGATTATAAAGTCTGCAGGTATAAAAACTGTTCTCTAAATCAGGTGAATGCTCTTTGTGTTATATGTGGCTGCAGAGTGCGACAAACCTTTGAATCCAGCTTGTTCAGTTCTTGTTTTGACAGCATCATGTATTGTCCAAGAGCTTCACCATGCAAGGAGTCAAGACAGAAAAGATACACAATGAGACCACATGACAGACTACTGAACTGAAGACATAAACAAAGGACAGCACGGCTGTAACTAACATCAATCTCTATTGATCAATCTGTCAAATTTTGTATTTTTTGTCAACTTTATTTGTCGTATTCATCCTTTCAGCACCGTTTCATTTCTATGCACCGTTTATTCTCTCTCTTGGAAAGAGGTAACATGGATTGGTTTCTATTTATTTACAAATCCTTTACTGGGAAATTATTTATATTTCAGTTGGTACACACCAAACTGTACCTAAGGTTAACTCTGAATTTGGAAGACTGCATTTGGATTTAATGCCCCGGACACACAAACTAAGATACAGACAGAGCTCTTTAAAAATGGACAGTTTATAAGTTATCCACATTTTAGAAACAAGATTTAAACCTTCCCAAAACAGAAGACTGATGAGACCTTTTTTTTTTTTATTCATTCACTGGATAAATGGCTGTGTTTTATAATCTTGGCATCTATTATGTTTTATATTTTCCTCGTGTGTTTTTTTTTTTAATATATATTTTTATTGTTTGTTATTTACATTGTGCATTCAGCTCTCTCTTGAATAAATAACGGTTAATAATATTTCTATCGTCCACCTCTCTGTGACCTTATATTCATACAGGGACAGTTTCTTGCATTGACCCACCGCCAGTTATATTAGCTTATAGTTATCTTACTTAGGGTTTTTGTATTGTCCAGGTCCACCTCATACCCCCCGTCTTGGTACTGAAGCTTTGAATACTGTGGAAAACAACAGCAGAGGTTAGCACGCTCGGTTTTTTCCACATTCTTACAGTTTACATTTAAAGCTAACTCCAGCTAACGTTAGCTACCCCACGCTAACGTTAACGTTACCCGCGCCCGACAACAACAGCCACAACTCACCTTGTCAATGATTCGCTCCAGTGACCTTTTGAAGTTAAAGCCATTTTCATGCAGTTGATCGTTTAAATGAGCGTCCATGTTGCATGTGAAATGCGTTTTCTTGATCTTTACAGACGGTGAAAAGCAGCAGGATTCAGGCGCTTTCGGGTTCAAAATCCTTCTGCCACAAAAGAGCGAACGGTGATTGGACAACGGAAATGTGGTGCCTTCACTGTTACTAGGAACTCATGCTATCATGCTTAGAAATAACGTGTTTAAATATTTCAATTTGAAGTACAAATAAAAACTCTTTGTTTTTTGTTTTTGTTTTTATAGTGGAGGTGCCCATGTGTAGCAACGATATAGTTGCGCAAATATTTTTTTATGTCAGCAATAATTCTGTGTAACAATAGTTAAAACAATATTTGGGTGGGTAGATAGTAAAACATCACACGCAGACGTTTAAAACAAATATCTTTTCTCCGTCTTTAAACTCACGAACTTCAATAACGACAAATCCGTGTTTTTTGTTATTGTTTTTGTTTTTTGTACATTGTTGTTTAGACTAACTATGATAATTCAGAGTTTCAGTCAGTGACGCGAACGACCCATTAGTGAGACGTCATTGTAATGTAATGCGTCATCTTCAGTCGACAAACGTGTTCTGTCTGGATATAAACAAAACCTCATCCGCCTTAACTGAATAACAAATGATGTGAGATATGTTATTGTCTAGAACCGGTACCGACACTCAGTGAGCCAGCGGTCCGTGAACCTCTCATCAGTATGGCTGCCGGGACGCTGCAGGAGCTTGTCTCCGCCGCTGCCGCTGAGCATCCTGACAGAGCCGCCGTGACATACGACGGCGGCCCGGTGTCGGGGAGCCCGGTGTCTCTGCTGTACCGAGACCTGGTTGAACTGACCGGTGAACTGTCTCTGATCTTACGGGAGAACTGCTCTGCTAGTAACGGCGTCATCGGGCTGTACTGCCGTGATGATTTGTTCATACCTGTGTGGATCCTAGGGTGAGTCCGCTGCTGTGTATATGGTAATATATATAACAATAATAAAAATAGTAATAATAAACTTTATTTGTATAGCACCTTTCATGTAGCAGAAAGTGCTTTAAAACAAAGAAATGACCTGCACCAAGTGATTCCCATGAAAAGAAAATACATAAAACGAACATAAACATTGTTAAAAGTATTGATCTAAAATGAAAAACATCATGATTAATGTTCATCATGGTTCGCTGTTCGCCAGGATCCTTCAGTCTCCTGCTGCCTATGTCCCACTGGACCCAGAGGCTCCAGGACTTCTCTCTGCCAGAGTCATGAACCGCTGTGGCCTCAAGTACTGTGCTGTGAAGACTGACCTGCTGCAGGTTCAGTACTTCATATTTTATTCATACAAATATAAACCTGTGCAGATCAGAAGCTCAATAAAAGTATGTAAAGACATGTTCAGGTTCAGCTATATGTAATATTGTCTGTTATTATGAGCCTGAACCCAGATCCCCTTTAATGCGCCTGTGGTGAAATAATACGACCTGACTCCAGGTTTTCTGAGTGACAGTCAATCTGTGGAAATCACAGCCTGAAGTAGAAAAAACACCCAATGTGAGCACAATATGAATTCAAATAAATTAATATTATACATATATATATTATGTACTATATTGTTATGCAGGGCCTCTAAGAAAAGATCACAATATTAGGTAATAAGTCAGGAGCCATTTAGCTGATATTGTTCTTTAGTGGTGCAGATTCACTCACACAAATCCAGCCTGGGCCGAAATATAAAAAACATCTAGTGCCTCAAAAACCTGAGCGCAGCGCAATAACTCATACAAAAGATCTGTATTTTATCTCTTTACTTTGTATTTGCCCTGAAGGAATCCTCTGGTTGTGTGTTGTACTGTAGTATATCAGCAGTTTCCCTCTCAGTCGGTGTTTTGAGTGAATATTTACATTGATTTTCTTTCCTTTTCCCATCAAGCGTTTCCAGACAGCTGTGGTCACACACATGTCGGTGGAGGTGTGTTTGGTGTTGTCCAAGTTCAAACTAACAGTGGTACGAGTCGAGTTGCTGCCAGTCGCTGAGCTCGGACCAGACACACAGCAGACTGTGGCCCAGCTGGAGAAGGACTCTGGGAACAGGGACCTGGCGTATGTGCTGCACACATCTGGAACGACTGGCCTCCCAAAGATTGTGCGAGTACCACACAAGTGTATCCTCCCCAATATTCTCCACCTGAGGTCAGTGATTACACCTGTTTGTCTCTGGAGCTTTATTTTGATGGATATTCTAAAACCTGCTCCTCTCTCTGCTCAGATCGTTGTTTCAGGTGAGTGCATGTGATGTGGTTTTCCTGGCCTCACCTTTAACCTTTGACCCCTCTGTGGTGGATATTTTCCTGGCCTTATCATCCGGGGCTCAGCTCCTCATGGTTCCCTCTATGATCAAGAAAACGCCCAGTCGACTGGCTCAGCTGCTGTTCAGGGATCATGAGACGACCGTCCTTCAGGCAGGAGTCACTTCATCACAGACGTTTCTTTTTCTTTTTCTGGCCTCCACATCCTCGTCTGTCTCTGTAATGTGGTGTTTTCTTGTTTCCACAGGTCACACCCACTCTGCTCAGCCGCTTCGGGCATCGCATCCTCAAACAGGAAGTGTTGTCGCCTGGCTCCTCGCTGCGGGTGTTGGCTCTGGGCGGAGAGGCCTGTCCCTCGCCGGCTGCGCTGAGGAGCTGGAGACACGAGGACAACAAAACACACATTTACAACATCTACGGCATCACTGAGGTGTCCTGCTGGGCCTGCTGCTGCAGAGTCCCACAGTCTCTGCTGCAGGCCACAGACCCGTGAGTGTTTAAAACCATCTATTATTAAATCTGCTTCTTGGTTTTAGCTGCAGCTTTAACACAACTTTATTTAACATCACAGTCCCTCCAGCGCGGCGTCCTCAGTGCCTCTCGGGACTCCTCTGATGGACACGCTGGTGGAGGTCAGAGATGAACATGGCTGCGTTGTTACAGAGGGAGAAGGACAGGTGTTCATAGGTGAGAAAGAGCTCATTGACACACACACACACATACACACACACACACGCATGTAGATCTAATTGTGGTGAAGTAAATCCACGTGATGCTTGACGCAGGTGGAGAGGACAGAGTGTGTCTCCTGGACGAGGAGCAGGCCGTCGTCCCCGGGACGATGAGAGCCAGCGGAGACTGGGTGAACGTTAAAGACGCCCAGCTGTACTACCTGGGACGCAGAGACAGGCTGATAAAACGCCATGGGAAACGGGTGAACCTGGACGGCGTGCAGCAGGTAAGATGTTTTCTATGTTCACACGGTGTATTTTTTGGTCACTGACATGTAGTAACTCAAGCTTCTAGAAAGGGAATGTCAACATAATGAATGTATCTACGTCGAAATACACAAATCAAAGGCAATAAAAAGGAGTTGATGGTCTGAACACTTGCTAATGTAGAATTCATGTAAAGTTTTAAGGCTTGTAGACGCGTTGATCTGAAGCTGAAGTTCAAACAGTAACAGTTGACTTCTTTAGCCACTAGGTGGCGATGCAACACACACTAGTAAAAGCTTATAAAAACCAGAGCAGGAGCAGCATCAGCGCCTCCTTTGCCGACCTCACACCGCCTTCATTTCGGTCTGCAGCAGCTCCTGTGAAGAATCTGTGGCTCTTTAGCTGCTAAACGCTCCACAGTGTTCAGCAGCTCGTTACTGACTGAGTTCGTCTGTTTGCTAATGAGAGTCAGTTTGTTGGAGTGACGCAAAACATTAAATCTGCAGATCATTCGAACCAAAACTGTGACTGAAAGAAGCTAAAACGCTCCGTACAGTGGAACTACAGAGTTACGTGATGTTTCTCTGTCACCACATGTGACTCCTTTCTACATCACATCCAGTCATTTAATCAATTGTTACTATGAAGATATTGATTGGTGCAGCTTTAAATGGCCATTACTTGTAGTTAGTTTTTTTTAATGTTCAGGTTTTTTAAAATAGATGTCTGTTTCATTTTACTGTTTCTACAGCAACAGATACACAACAAAATAAATGAAATAGAATAAAATAAGAACCAGAAGGTCAGTGTCAAACAACAGACACCAGACTTCAGAGGAAAAAAATCAAATTCATAGTAAATGATCCGGATCTGCTCCGAGTTCTTCTCTGGACCGTGTCTCATCCCTCCATCCACCAGGTTCAGTTCAAAAAGCAGTAAAATGCATAAGAATTCAAAAGTAAAGACAAAACACTTGCTCCCTTCCTTCAGTCATGGGGTAAAATTTCTGCCCTGAAAGTCTCTGCTTCTTCAGTAAGTGCAATGTTTTATTCCTCTGCACTGCGACAGTGTTTTCAGGTTGTCCGTCCGTCCGTCCGATTCTCATGGACACGACATCTCAGTAACTCCAAGACGCAACTTTTTCAAATTTGGCACAAACATTCACTTGTACTCAAGGATGATGCTGAGTAGATTTTGAGGGTCAAAGGTTAAAGGTCAAGGTCACAGTGATCTCAGAAATCACTTTTTACCATTTACTCAAGAATTCACAATTATATGACTGAGGATAAACAGGGATGTAACCTGACACTAGTCTGAGTGGAGGAGGGAAACAACCACGAGGAGGTGATTCTAGTTTCCCATAAAGAGAGAGCTTGATACTTCTCTTGGTTTACATTTTATCAGGAGACCAGTTGGGTTATAAATAACCAAATATATAAATAAATCTTGCTTCTGTGCATCAGCAAAAGAATAATCCTGACTGGTTGGATGACAGAAGTATTTTTGTTTTCCTCCGTCAGCTCATCGTGAGTCTGCCTCAGGTGGAGGCCTGTGCTGTGGGTCTGTCCGACGGCTCTCGGCTGCTCGCCTTTGTTGTGGCGTCTACATCTGGAGACCAGACCGCAGCGTCTCCTCTCACATCTGTACAGCAGTGTGAGGAGAAATCACCCTCGGGTCTTGGTCAGTATCAAGACCACCTCCCTTCTCTGGTAAAGCACCACCCCCACCGGGAGGAGGAGACGGGCGGTGCAGACGGAGAGCTGCGCAGACTGATAGTGGACCGGCTGTCTCTGCTGCTGCCGTCATACAGCGTTCCTGACACGCTGGTCCTCGTCCCGGCGTTAAGCCTGACTCGTCATGGTGAGCACGGGACGCTGGTCACTGCGGCGGAGACACAGCGGCTCATTCATTCAGCTTTTAATGTTTGTATCTCGGCAGGTAAAGTGGACATGGAGGCTCTTATGAGAATATACCACAGGCAGAGACACAGAGTGGAGTCCTCGCAGGGAGACGTCAGCCAACTAAAGCAAACCCTTCAGTCTTTGTGGCAGGTGATGACACAGCTCCACATTTAAATCCCCTGTTGTCTTCTTGTGTTCAGACTCAACACTGTGACCCGTCTGTCAACAGGAGGCTTTAGGTTTTGCTGAAGCTGTGACCATTGACGAGGAATCCAACTTCCTGTTGAGTGGAGGCGACTCTCTGAAGGCGCTGCACCTGTGTGAGGACATCCTCTCTGCTGTGGGAGTCCCCGCACCACAACTGTTGGAGGTTATACTTGACGGGACCTTTTCTGACATCCTGCGCTGCGTTGCCAGAGCGACAGTGATGCTGCCACTCGAGAACAGCACATCATCACTTCCTGAGGCCAAGAAGCGGCAAACTGACGCTCCCCCTGTTGTTCTAGTGAAGAGACAACGCACAGAGTCTGAGTCTAGAGTGGCAGAGAGGCCGCAGGAGGAGAGACGGGCTGTGAAAGTTATAAGACGAGCAGGTGATGTGATGGAAATCAACGTCAGGAATGAGGAGACGAGTAAAAACCTCCAGACTGAGAAACGGGGAGCTGCTGCTCTGGGCCTCAGTCTGAGCTGGTCCTCAGATACAGGCAGATGTGTGGACGCCTCGCCGGTGCTTCTGGTCCATGAAAGAACAGATCAGAGGTCAGATTCTACCCAAATAACCGTGTTCATCGGTTCACACTCTCACAGGATCCAGGCTTTAGACCTGGACACCGGGAGCCTCGTGTGGGAGCGAGTCCTCGGGGACAGAATCGAGGCGTCGGCTGCCGTGTCTCGCTGCGGGACTCTGGTGGTTATAGGTCAGTAGCAATTCTCTCAATATCTTGTGTTCAACCTTAACCGTCAGTTAAGGTGTATTTTTCTGTTTCTCCAGGTTGCTACGACGGCTCTGTGTATTTTTTGTGCGCTGCTTCTGGAAAGACGCGGTGGACATTTGAGACGGGAGACGCTGTGAAGAGCTGTCCCGCTGTGGATCCCCACACAGGTCTGGTGATGGTGGGATCACATGATGGACATGTTTATGCCCTGAACCCAAAGGTGAGCGTGTTTGACATGAAGAGACACTGAGGCTCTGAATCAGTCAAACTTTATTGAAATAGACCTTTTCAAACAGGTTAGTGCGGCTCGAAGAGCTTCAGACCAGGGGCATAGGTTTGGGTAAGGACAGTAGGGACATGTCCATACCTATATTTTGGGAGGATAGAATTGTCCCTAATTGGCTGCGTCTCCAAGATCATCGATTTAGGCATGCTAGCATTTGGCTGAAAGAGTGGGGGGCTATCTTAAGGTTCATGTCATGTGAAAATATCACAGTGGTACCTGACATCACCAGAAAAATGTCAACTGATTGTCATTTAACAATGTTAGGTAGCGTTAACTAGCAATCTAACCATAGCTTCTGTCTTCTGCAGGCTAGCAGTTAGGGTTCCTAGCAGGAGTAAGCATAAAATGGTGGATATATAAAAGTATGAGTTTAATTTCTGTCAAAAAATCCCATGAAAATGTCACCATGAATATTATGACCTTTTCATGCCTTACTATACTATGACATTTTTATGAGGTATTCATTCCTTCTTATATTAAGTCGTTTTCATGACTTTTTATGCCTTATTATACTATGAGTTTTTGATGATTTTTAATGCCTTACTATACTATGACTTCTTATACGTTTTTATGATGTGTTATGCCTTACTATACTTTGACTTCTTATGTTTCACTGTACTATGCCTTTTTTTGCCTTTGTATACTAAGACCTTTTACGACTTTTAATGCCTTACTATAGTATGACATCATCATACTATGACTTTTTCATGACTTTTTTTGCATTGCTTTACTTAGACGTTTTTATGACGTTTTATGCCTTACTATACTTACTGATGAAGACTGATGAGCTGAACAAAAAAGTATGAGAAAGATGACAATGAGATACAATGAAATTGATTTGAGAAGCTTTAAACAAACGAAAACAGATGAAATCGAATAAAATACAATTCACAACATAGATACAATAAAAAAAATTAAAGAAAGAAATTAGCCTACATTGTTATATGAGTCCAGATTTCAGTTGGAATTATCGTTTTTCACTTAATTTTCATTGAAAAAAAATAAAAAAAATAATGATAATGGGATTTTTGTTGGAATTATACCAAAATAACATGTTCCTTTACATCTGGAGAATATGATCTGCAGGTCAGGGTGTCTCTGTACAACTCTTATGGAGCTCACAATGCACCATAATGTTGTGACACATTTTACCTCCGCCCCCCAGGTACCAGGTACCTTCTGCATCATAGAAATGAAAACAGAATAAGACAGAATGTCTAGAAATAGAAGTCATAGAACCTAAAAACACTTGGAGTGTGTGTTAGTTTGTGTGTTTTTCGGGTCGCCTGCTGTGACATCTCTGACTTGTGTATCTTCTGTTCTTGTGACCAAACTTTAACAAAATTATATCACTCACGTTTTAGCTTCAGCGGTGTGTCTGGAAACGTCACTGTGGGGGAGGGGCCGTGTTTTCCTCCCCCTGGCTCCAGCCAACCCTCAGGCAGCTGTATGTGGCGTCGCTGGGGGGTCACCTGCTCTGCCTCCACCCAGTGAGTGAAGACAATCACAGACTTCAGTCATTGACCTTCAGTGAATGAAGCATGTAGCTGATGTTCTTCTCTTCCCCAGGACAGTGGAGAGGTGCTGTGGTCTGTCCGCAGAGACGTCCCGTTCTTCTCGTCACCAAACGCCTCCTCCGGTGGCGTCGCCATTGGCTCAGTGGATGGAAACATCTGCTGCTTCAGCAACACGGGGAAACTGGTGAGAGGAAGAACGTAGACCGGAGTGTTCCTCCACTGCGCTCCAAGTGACAGGACCCCTCTGTGTTTTTACTTTATTAATGAAATAACTTACAGTAATACAGAATATTCAATGAATTCGTTTTTAAAAGTCACTCTTTCAAATACTGACTTCTGTTTATATGATCCTGAGGGAATGAACAGCATCTGCTCTGATCTGATGACAGTTACAGTTTCTGTTTGACTGTTTTATTTCAACATGTCATAAACAGTCAGAGAACAGAGGACAGCATTCTGTGTGTTGATACTTTTTATTGTTGTCACCGTTACTGGCTTCACACACACACACACACACACACACATGACTGTGTGTGTCTGTGTCACTGTTCTGTGTCCGGTTGCTGCTGATGCTAACCCAACACTTCCTGCTGCTCTTGTGTTGCGTCTGCTGCAGCTGGTTAACGGTGTGTTTGCCGTCACCACGGTTACCACGAGTGTTACCAAACCAACCCATGGACTGAAATCTGAAGAATTTCAACTTGTACGTGAGGTCATACTCCAACGTGACTCCTGTGTTTCTCCGCAGGTGTGGCAGTTTCCAACAAAGGGCCCCGTCTTCTCGTCTCCGTGCGTCACACCTGACCAGCGGAGGCTTCTGTGTGGATCTCACGACGGTCACCTGTACTGTCTGAACTGCGCCGACGGCTCTTTGGTTTGGACTTTCCGGACGTCGGGCAAAGTGTACTCCAGCCCGTGTGTGTTCGATGGCTCCGCTGTGGGCAGGACGGGGGTTCTGGTGGCGCTGGCCTCCACAGACGGCACCGTCTGGATCCTGGACGGTCTCAACGGACAAACGCTGGCCTCGCACACTCTGCCCGGGGAGCTGTTCTCATCCCCGGTGGTGTATGAACAGTCTCTTGTCATCGGGTGCCGCAATGACTCTGTGTATTGTTTGAAGCTGAGTGTCCAAGAGGAAGCAGAGAAGGATTAAATGTATTTTTTTTAAATTTTTTATAACAAACACTGAAGCGTCTGTATCTGTGTCAGAGCGGAAACAGGATTTTAATTAAAGTTCAGGGTTTTAGATGTAGAGCAGAAATAATGAGTCTACAGTCCTGCGGTTCAGACATCAGTATTTAATTTACATTATTCATAACATTTTGTATCTCCTTAAGAATCTTCTCATGAATATCTCTAAGTGGGACAAAAAAGTGCAAATAATACCAAACATTTTTTTTGTTACATATAACACTGCGTACACTACACTATTGTGCACGACCAAAGTTAGAAACGAAATGACAGAGTGACTCTCTCTGACCGCAGCTCTGCTAACGCCTTCCACTCACATACAGTACATACTTACATACATACAGATCCTTAAGTGAGTGGCAAGAAATGAGAATGCAGTAGGATTTTTTTTTTCTTTTTTGTGTTATAGAGGAAATGTTTCTTTTACATCATGTCAGATCGTATCACATTAACGAGGAAGTGGAGGCGTCAAGCCCACGAACACAGGTGTGTTACAGGAGGACAGGTACAGCAAGCAGGTGTCGTGTCCGTCACGTGCAGAGCACACCGTCACACAGCTGTGAGGGTCGGTGTGTGTGTGTGTGTGTGTGTGTGCAGCTCAGCTCACTGTCGAAATGCCCGGTAACACTTCAGTGCTGTGTTCAGGTGCAAACACCGCGTGGTTATTTCAGATTCTGTTACTTCATAATGGCAGAATTGTACAATAGCTCGGTGGACAGCCGTCACAGTAATCACGGACACAGTGAGAGTTTGTTACGCTAAAGTTTCCAAGTATGAGTAAAAAAAAAAAAAAAGAGAAAATTCTTCTTCTTCTTCCTCTTCCTCTTCCTCTTCCTCTTCTTCTTCTTCTTCTTCTGTACATGACAAACGAGGCTCAGAGAAGAGACACAGATCGACCCGCTGCTTCACATAAACATCACCTGTGACGCCTCCCTCAGCTGAGTTATTGTTAGTACTGGTAGCCCTTAAAACACGGTTCAGACAGTTCCCCTCAGCTGATTCCACACTGTCACATGTCAGAGCTCCACCTCTCTAACACACAACACTTCTGCTGTGTTGAGCAGGTGGTTTATTTACAACCATGGTGACACCGTCGCCTACAAACTGGAAATAAAATAATAATAAAATGGGGTTGGCTATTGCAATGGTCAGCCATGGTTGTGATTGGCTGCTGAGGACCGTCTTCTCAGGACATATACTGTGTGTGTATACAGTGTGTGCATGCTCGCAACAGTTGTTTACATATATCTGTGCAGTTGTATTGGAATATTTGAATGTGAAGCGCACTTTATAATGATGATAATAGTACCAGCCAGTGTGTGTGTGTGTGTGTGTGTGTGTGTGTGTGTGTGTGTGTGGTCAGGTGATGGAGGGCTCTACTTGTTTCACAGTCAGCAGGGTTTTCGTGGTGAGAGATGGGGGTTTTGGGAGGGGGTGTGCCAGAGCCCAGAGTGGAGCTGGGACAGGGGGGGGGGGGTTGGGGGGAAGGGGAGCTGGGGGGTGGGGGGTGGGGGGGGTTATTTGATGATCTGAGGACAGTCGCTCCAGGCTTTGGCTTCTCTTGGCCAGCGCCAGCCAGGCCGGCTCTGTGGAAAAAAACCCAAACCCTGCCGGAGAGTCAGTGGAGGGGAAGCGCTTTGACACGTCTTTGACAGCAGGTGGCGACGGCGTCGAGTCCGCGATCTCAACTGAAATGCAAACCACAGACACAAGAAGTTAAAGATCTCTTTGTTAAACCAAACGACCTCTTTAGACAGATTGATAGACTGTATTCTGACCGATCATAATGATCATTTTCATTATTGATTAATCTGTTGATTATTGTTTCGATTGATTTTCATTCCTCCGTGCAGCAACAGAGAGTTTTCAGGTTGTCCGTCCGTCCTATTCTCGTGGACACAATATCTCAAAAACACCTTGACGGAACTTCTTAAATGTGGCACAAACATTCACTAGGACTCAAGGTTGAACTGATTAGATTTTGGGGGTCAAAGGTCACGGGCCTGGTGACCTCACAAAACACAGTTTTGGCCTCGATGGAACTTCTTCATATTTCCTACAGACGTTCACCTGGACTCAAGGACGAACTGATTAGACTTTGGTGGTCAAAGGTCAAAGGTCATGGTCATGGTGACCTCAGAAAACACTTTTTAGCCATAACTCAAAACTTCACACATCAATTATGACAAAATTTCACACTAATGGTTCATATTCTGTATGACTCTGGATAAACAGGGATGTAACCTGGAGGGATACAACCACGAGGAGGTGATTCTAGTTTATGTAATCTTCAATGAGCCCGAGGCGACATCATCACATGACTTGTTTTGTCCAATACTTTATTTACTATAATGAAGAAATATCACATTTTAAAAGCTGGTACCATCAAATGTTGAAAAATGATAATTAATCGTTTTTTGTCAATCGACTAATCAATTAATCAACAAACTGCTGCAGCTTTAATATGGAATTTATTCAGTTTCTTCTTCTTTTGAGATGAGCAGTTACAAAAAGAATCCCACACACTGTCGGACTCGCAACTAACAATTTAGTCCTCGACCTTCATCGTCTAATACTGAAAACGTTGCATTAAATTTGCATTAAATTGTTTTGATTGCCACTTTGGATCCACTCATCCTGTTCCTGCGCAACCTGCCTCACAAAGTACATGAGCCAAGTTTTCTCCTGACGTGAATTTTTACAACTTTGTATTTTTACTTCATTACATTTAAGAAATATTGTACATTTTATTCTGCTGGATTTATTTGACATCTATAGTTCCTCATTAACATAAAGATTATGGGGGGACACTGATACATGATATACTGTGTAAAATGGTGTATTAAACTTAGGGGAGCAGTTCTGCATTAACTTTATTTAACGTTTATAATTCTTTAAGTATATTTGACTGTTACTAAGTGTATTTTGAAAGAATAAGTATTCTTACATTGTTGTAGTACCACTTTAAGTAAAGTAGTAAACTCATCCTCACATTTCAGAGGCTGTTTAACATTTTTACTTGGTGAACGTCTTAAGTGATGAAGCGATTATCACGCAGCGGGTGTGGGTCTTACCGGTGACGGAGCTGGGTAAAGTGTTGGCCTTCTTCAGGTGCTCTCTGCGCTCCAGCCGTCCCAGGAGGCTGTCGGGTCTCTTGGGCTCCTCTGGGGTCTGAGGTTTAGAGGAAGGACTGGAGCTCCCGCTGCCTCTGCTCTCGGTGGGACTCACCAGTGTGACCTGCAACACAGATTTGTGATTCTTTCAGAGGGGAGAAGCTACCGTTGAGGAGATTTTGTGTGCGATCAGGGGTGGGATCAGAAAGTGGGTGAAGAGGCCGTCCGGCACACGTACGCTGTCTCTCTCTCTCGCCTGTTTCTCAGCCAGCTTGGCCTCTCTCTGGCTGCGGCGCTCCTCTCGGTTCTGCTGCTGCTCCCTGAAGCCCTTCTGCTTCTGCAGAGCCAGTGTGATCCACAAGGGTCCGGCCTCCTTCTCCTGGACCTTCGCACTGTCCAGCGAGTGCCTGCTCTGAAGGGACGGTTTTTCTGCACGAGGAACACATGAGTATTTGTATGTTACTAGGAAAGATATCATTTAAAATCCTATGATAAGTGTGTCTCAGGTCTCTCACTTCTGTTCCTCACTTTGAGAAATATGAGCATGTTTTTCTACCAAAACCCATTTTCCATTCAACGAAAAGAAGCAGAAGTTCTCAGATATTAAAGGGGGGGTTCACATGTTTTCAAGCCTACTTTAATACAACACTCACATTCCCACATTTACACTGAATAAAACTGCAATTATTCCTCCTGTTCTTACTGGGCAAGAAACCCCTGACTTATTTAATTTTAATCTAACTTGAAGGGAAACTAAATCCACAGCTCTGTGAAAAAATATCAGACTACGTCCAAGTTACAGTCAGAGTTTGTGTGAAATTCCCTCTTTATTATCTGAATAGTGGATGAACAGTAAGAAGTTTTCCTAAACAAAAAGACTAACATTGACAAGATTTTATTTTAAAAAAGGAACTGTTTAAAGTTCCTCCAGACATGTTTTCAACTCTGTAAAAATCCTCTGCTATGATTCATATTTTGGGTTTTCACACATAAAAAGTGAACTACCGTATTCCTACGCACTAGCGCACCTACGGAGTGCACTGTATTCGCAGGTGCGCTTGCGTGTAGGAATACGTTAGTTCAGCGGTAGAAAAAATGTAGTGCCAAAGGAAAAATGCTGTTTTCACGGGAAGATAAAGAGCTGAAAATATTCTACATGAAGCTTCATTTAAACAGATGTTGGATTGTTTCGGTGGGCGTCTTTTAAAAGTGTCTAAAACAGGTTTTTTTCTCGTGGCCCCGCCCACAGCAGCTCATCACTCTGACGGAGCTGACGGTCGGCTTTCCGAACTAATGCAGGTAATGTACCGACTATATGTGACTACCTCACACAACCCCACGTCAAAACACCTGAACTGTCCTGACACCGTTCACAATCCAGCCCCACGTGAGACCCCTGATCAACGCGCTGCAGGTCGGAGGATTTTGCTCCAGGAACCAAGATTTCATGTTTTAAAATTCATTATTTGGTGGGAAAGTGTCTGAAGATGCACTTTCACTGAGCCGCCATCTTGAGGCTTCCTTTAGCAGCAGGACTCCTGGACGTAGCGTCACTCACCTCTCCTGATGAGCTCCGTCTTCCTGTCCGCCTTCTCTCTCCAGGGGATGTTGATGGAGGGGAAGAACGACCTCTTCTCCTTGGGCTCCTCCTCCCCGTGGACCTGGCCTTGGCTGCTGCGGTGCAGGTGTGCCACGGCTGAAGGTTCCTCGCTCCTGCTCGTCTGCTCCTGGCTGGACGAGAGGACGGGCGCCACAGAGTCGCCGGGCGGCACGTGGACCGCTTTAGGAAGCGGCGATGGGGGAGGTGTCGGGACCGCTCCGGTGGGTTTGGGTGATGTAGTCGGTCTTCGGTAGAGCGGCGGTTTTGAAAGCACTTTCTCACCCTCGCTGTGCGGGGTCGGGCTGGTGGACTTACCCGGTTTAGCCCGAGGGACGGCGGGGGAGGCGGATGCGTGTAAGTACTTGCAGACCACGCCTTCTTTCTGGGGCGAGGCAGGACTTGATTTATCAGAGAAGACAGAGGAGGCGTCAGAGTCCGGCTCCATGGGGGTAAGAGGCGAGGGGACGCCGTCGAAGCTGTCTCCAGCGCTGTAGCGTTTCTTCCTCTTCTCGGTGGACTGTTCGCTGTGAAAGCGCAGGGAGTAGTTGGTTCTCCGCAGCTTGATGCCAAAAGGCGACGGCTTCTCCTCGCCATCCTGGCCCCGCTCCTCCCCCTCCTCTCTGCTGTCAGACGCCTCCGTCTCGCTCGGAGCCCTGCTCTTCAGCTCCGCCCCGTCAGGTTTCTCTCCGGGGCTGGGAACCAGGAAGGAGGGCAGGTCTTTGGCAAACATACACTCCTCCGACCCTCTCTCGATGATGCGGACCGTTTTACTCGTCCTGCTCGGAGGTTTGGTGGTCGGAGCTGGCGAGGCTGCGGTGGGGCTGTCGGTGGGAGGAGCTTCCTCTCCCGCTTCCTTGTCGTCGACAGCGAACACCTCGGAGTTCCTGTTTGAATCTCCAAACTTCTTCTTCGCAGGGGTGATGGAGAACTTGGCGTTGGCAGACATGGTCTTCCTGAGGTTGGAGTGGGAGAACGCCGGCTGGTCATCGCCGCCGGGCTGAGGCTGGTTCCTGTTCAGGTCTGTGTACTCATCGTACTTCCCCTCCTCCACGCCCTTGAATATCTTGGACCTGATACTCGCCCACTCTGCCAGGATGGAGGCGCTGGACTGGTCTGTGGAGAGCGCGGACTCGTTGAGTGATTTGGTTTTTCCAGACTTGCGGTCAGGTGAAGTCTTGCTCTTGGGGGGCGGAGTCCCCTGAGCCTTTCTGTCCTCGCCAAGCCCCAGCAGAGACTTACAGGCGGTGTCTTTGATCTGGTCCAGATTGACGGCGGTCCCGCAGAGCTGAGCGCCTGTCACTAAGATGGCCGTGTGGGGGACGTACGGGGACGTCGGCAGGTTGGGGGATTCTGGTCCGTCAGAGGACGAAGCCTTCGCTCCGTCTCTTTGTTCTGCTGCAGCGCCGCTCTGGTGGCCGGGGGGCGGAGTCACAGGCGTCAGGTTGACCTTCTGGAACAAGATCTGCTTCTCTCCAGAGGAAACCTTGAAGGAGAACGGCCTCTGTCGCTCCTCCATCTCCCTCCAGCGCAGCTCCTCCGCCCTCCTCTTCCTCTCCTGTGGATCTGAGCTGCCGTCAGCCTCCTCCCCTGACACCCTCCTCTGCTTCTCCTCCTTCCTCATCCTCTCCTCCGCCTCCACTTTCTTCTTTTGCTCCATCTCCTGCAGCCTCAGCTCCTCCGCCTCTTCCTCCTTCTTTCTTTCCTCCTCTTCCTCTCTCAGCTTCCTCCTCCTCTCAGCCTCAAGCTCCTGCTGCCTTCTCGCCTCTTCCTCCTCCTTTCGCTTCCTCCTCTCCTCCTCCTCCTCCTCCTCTTTCCTCCTCTGCTCTTCCACTCGCCTCCTCTCCTCCTCCCGCTGTCGACGCTCCTCCTCTTCTCGCATCCTCCTTTCCTCTTCCTCCCTCTGCATCCTCTCCTCCTCCTCTTGCCGCCTCCTTTCTTCCTCCTCTCTCATCCTCCTCTCCTCCTCTTCCATCCTCCTCCTCTCTGCCTCCTCTCGAAGCCTCCTCTCTTCCTCCTCCTGCTGTTTACGACACCTCTCCTTTTCCTCCTCCAGCTCACGCAGCCTCATCTCCTCGGCCCTCTTCCTCCTCTCCTCTTCGTCCTGTCTGAGCCTCTGCTCCTCCAGCTCTCTCCTCCTCCTCGTCTCCTGTCTCTCCTCCTCATGGAGTCTCTGTTTCTTGAAGCTTTCCAGAGACTCTTCAACAGAAGCTCTGCGCTGGTCGTCACCGGAGACGCCGGCTGCCTCCATGTCCTCCTGCACCACACCAGGGATGGACACCTCCTGGAGGTCCTGTGGAGGAAGGTGGAAGTACGATTAGTCTCTTCACCATGGAAACGGGGGGAAAGGTCACAAAATTAATCAACAACATGCTCGTTACAACTCGTATCTCGACGATGGCTCCGGCTCACCTGCGTGAAGCGCCGGTGCTTGCGGGAAACCCTCTGGTTTTTTGGTTTGACGGACAGTTTGTGCTTGGCGGCGGTGTTGTCCAAGCGAGGAACAGACTGCGGGACGGCATCCAGGTTGATGGACTCAATCGTACCAGTGGGTGGAAGAACTCGTTTGGATCTGGGGGATTTCACCGGCGTGGTGTGTGCGTGGGCCCCCGGGACCTGCTGTCATCAAAACAACAGATTCATTTAAAACTGGAACACACCTGATCGTCTTAATATCTTAAACATTGTTGGACGTAAATCGGAATCGATGAAGCAGAATCAGAGATATCGTCTTTTTTATTTTGCACATTAACCTCCGAATATGGCGCCTACGTTATCCACAATGCAACAGAGCGCAGACGGTTGTGCTGACGAGGAGCGGGTACAGAGGTCTGGTGAGCTCAGTGATGTCACTTAGCTATCAGCTGAATAAATCCGGCCCTTACTCGGGCCACATGCTTGTTTTGTTCTGGCCCAGTTAACACCCGGTTCCACGGCCCGAATCTGGCCCATATACAGCACGATCACCAGATGCTCCTTCCACATCTGGAGCACACACAGAAAAATCCTCTGGCGGAGGATAGCGGCCGGACTCGGGTCGAGGATCCAGACATATGTTGGGCCAGAAGTTCACACTTCACTATCTGGCTCCTGCAGCTTCCTCTGGAGCCACAAAAGGCTTCACACACACAGTCGTACTCCTTTAAAAATGGATCTGAACAAGTTGAAGAGTTCTTACCTTTGGCTCTGTTTTCGGTGGCTCAGCTTCTACCTGGGCCATCACCTTCAGAGGGCTGCGGGGAACCTCCTCCTCATCCGAGCTCCCCTCATCTCCCTCGCTCCTCCTCATTGAAGACGGCCTCTGGCCAAACTTTATACCTTGTGCTATCTGCCTCTGTGAGATCAGCAAAGAGGGAAAAATCACACACACACACACACACACACACAGGAGATGAGTGATTGTGACAGAGCGGACATCTCTACGTGCTCTCACCTGCAGATTCCGAACTTTATCCGACACGTTTTCCTGGGACATGCTGTGATCCAGACCGGACTCTGTCGCCGGCTCCTCTGGGATGAAGATGCTGTCGTGTGAGAGAGCTCGAGATCCGATGGGATTCAACTCCCTGCAGGACGAGACAGAGCGTCTTCACCGTCAGCCTTTCATTCATTCATCACGAGCTCTACGTGAATCACTTTGCACAGTTAAAATGAGAGACCTCTTCACACGCCGTATTTGAGTGTCAAGCTTTGATCTACAGATTGTGAAACCACAACGTGCAGCGTTTATGAGAATCTGTTTTAACGCTTTCATGTGTCTGAAAGTGAAAGTCTCTGATAAGAAGCTGTTGTCGTCACTCACTCTCTGGGTAAAGGCGGTGAGACATAAACGAAGAGTGAAAGCTCACAGACAAAATAAAACTGGAAGGATCCATGTACTGACCTCAGATTCTGATTGGACTCCTCGTCATCAGAGACAACTCCGTTACACACTTCCCCAGTAGAAAAACTGGCCTTTAGCTCTGCTCCATCGAAGCCCCCCTTCGCCTCCCGCTTCTTCTTCTTCCCAAACAGTCGTCTGAAGGGCTGGAATTTGCCCTGCCGCCTTCTCTCTGTCGGAGGAAGAGAAGAGATGATAACCACAGCTACACACAATCACATCATCAATCTTTATATTGCACCCTCGTGTTAGATAACGGGCAGGACTGTTGCCTATGGGGCATGTTTCTGTATGTGTGTAGATGACGAAATGCAGTTGAATCAGAGGAAAATAAATGAAGACAGCAGATGGAATGAGGAGAAAACCTTGGCTCCTTGGGTTCATACTTACTTGTATTTACAGGAAGCGGAGAAGATAAACAACACGCATGATAACAGACCCACAGCCAATAGCAGCTCTAGCAAAACAGTGACCAATATCTTTGACCGAAGACAGAGGAACATTAACTCCATGATTCGTCCTGAGAGAAAGGAAAGTAGTGAAGAGAGAGAGAGAGGCACCCTGACTGTCCGAGGGTTAATGTCAAATGTGCGACTCGTATCATATTTGACCTGCAACATTTTAGATAACGACAATAATTGCTACTTAATGACACATTTTTCACTATTAATCACTGGAAGATTTTCTTATCCATCAGTCACCGAGGCAACCCCTGTAACCATCAATTAGCATAATAAAGGCCGGAGATAAGAAATGTGACTGACGCAATAAAACAGAAAAGATGTAATAAACTCTACTAGTGCTGGTTCATGAGGAAGTCAAGAAGCAAAGTTGAGAAATTAACTTTGGACTTTTGGTTGTTATCTTTATTTCCTCATCATCCTTCGTGCCTGAAAGCTGTAAACTCTTAACCGCAGGCTGAACTTTCCCATGTGTGAAAAAGGAAAACGTCACTCTGCTCTCTCCTCAGGATCCCAAAGACGAGATCTGCTGACATGATGTCATTTGAAGATGTAAAAACAGATATCTCTCTCTCCCTTTGCTTTATTTATTAAAATACACTAAAGAGTGTTTCTTCAGAGCAGCTCCGTCCTCTTACAGAAGTCTGACTGTGTGTTTTGTTTTCGTCCGTGTGTCTGTTTGTGCGTCTGAGCGGATTCTCCTGGAGGTCCGCTGGATAAACTCAGTGGGTGAGGTTACAGAGAGGCAGAGCTACTCTACACCACTGTGCAGACAGGCGTCCTCGGGGCTCGCTGAGGATCCCTTTCACAGCTATAAGTAGCAACTGGTGTGGGGTTTCACTAAACCAGAGGCATCATGGGAAATGATACAGTAAACTCATTTCCCCAGTTAGATCTATGACCCTGACGTGTGCGTCTTTTAGTGCGGGAGAGTAAAGAACATGTTTAGTTGTGAAGTATTTATATTTATATACTATATATATATATATACCTACAGAAATATGATCATACTGCCAATAGAGTGTGGGAGGTATTTGTTATTCCTGTCAGTACAGACAGAGAGGGAAGGCTTTTATCCAGTAAGAGTGAATGTGACGATGTAAATCACGTCAATCAATAGCCATGAATTGTTTTTACAGAAACTACAGCATCAGTCTTATATCACCATAACTGTGATATAGTCCCACAGAAATGAGAAGAATATTGAATTTGACAAGGTTGGAAATTCCCTCTTTCTTCCACTTTCTCTATTTGGACTGAAAATATGATTTTGTTTTTTCACTGAAAGGAGAAAATCTAATTTATTGAGAAAAGGTTTAAAGTGTGTTTTTTCTTAATGGAATTTTTTCCCAACTGATTTTAACAGTTTACAAACCCGCCCTTCCAGCTACATGTACTTATATCTCCCTGACTACACAACCAACAAGCGTTAGGAAAGAAGATTGATACCACTCTTAAGGATGACGCTATCGCTAGCAGCTAGTTAGCTTGGTTTAGCATAAACATTGGAAACAGGTGGAAACAACTAGCATGTGTCTGTCCAACAGTAACAGCTGAAGCTCTAATTAACACAGTTTGTTTAAATCCTACATGTTGTTTTTACACCTTTGAATAGGATTATTACTGTTTAACAGAGCTAGCTAGCTTCCCCTTTATGCCATGCTAAGCTAACTGGCTGCTGGTTGTAGCTTCATATACAACTCTAGGAAAACGAATAAGCAGATTTACCAAGATGTTACATTTAAAATATACATATATAATTGAAGTTTGATGAAGTGCCCAGTGTGAGTTGCTTGTGTTGTGTGTCACATGGAGACAGGAAAAGGCGGAAAATATAATTTTCTTACATTTGAGGAGCTGAAACTGGAATTCTATATTTACATTTGAAGAATGGCTTAAAAAATCTATTGACAAACTGATCAGTTCACAAATCATTGAATAAATCTACTAATCATCTAAACTCTACTGGGTTTTGATGATATTAAGTGTTGCTTTGTTTTCTTCTCTTTCTTTCTTTCTTTCTTTCTTTCTTTCTGTTTGTTTTTTGTTTCGTCTAAAAGTATTTCATGTATTTAACTCTTTCAATAGATAGATAGATACTTTATTTATCCCCTAGGGGAAATAAATTCGTCCATTAGCTCATTGGTGATAACAATAACAACAGTTGATAATAAATAAACAATAATAAATAAATAATTCCACATCCTTCAATATATTAAATAAGAATATATTGAAAAAATCATGAATCTTTTTCAATGGCTTCACTCATCATCTGTCAATCACAATAAAAAATCTAGGTCTTGTTTAAATAGAGACACTCGATGTTCGAACAGAGCACTAGTAAAACTGTCGACACGTTCAATACTGGCTGTGAGTGCAGAGAGTGAAGTGAAGGCGCGACACTGATGCTCTGTTTCCCTGCAGCATCCTCTCCCAGCATCAGGGCCCGTCCGGTGCCTCCACTCTGGTACAAAGCCCATGATGCATTGCCCTGGGCGTGCTCACATACTCATGCGTGAAACCAGAAAGGACATTTTTTTTCTGCAGCGTAGACGACGCAGCGGTGCTCCACAGAGCTGCCACACTAACCCAACGCTCGTGGACTCGTGCTTCCTGTGTGTCTGCAGTGCAGTCTGTTTGGACCCAGGTCCTCTGGACTCAGACCCCTGCTGGTTTTCACTCAGACCATGTGAACAGGGAACAGTTCACATCTGGTGAGGGCAAATGAACTGACAGCACAGAGAAGCAGCAGGAGGCTGGCTGAGAAGAACTGCCTCTGAATTCTATTAATACAAGATAAAATGCAGCCGACTTTTCTATTAGAGCCTCTAGACGGAAAATTCAGGGTTTAAATTTATGGGTTTTCTGTGTCATTAAAGGAGTAATTTGACATTTAGGGGTTCATGTATATTTGCTTTAAGGGTGAGTGTGTGTTGAATGAGAACAATGATACCACCCTCATGTCTGTTCAGTATGAGGCTACAGTCAGCTGCCTATTAGCTTAGCTTAGCACAAAGACAGGGGTTATCGGCGAGCATGGCTCTGACAGAAGGTTACAAAATTAACACTCACTAATTATGATAATAATTAAAATCAACATGGTATACCTTTGTTTGATTCATACAGAAAAATAAAATGTAAAAATGACAACTGTTTAATGTGGTGCAGAGACTCTGCGACGAGCCAAGAAACAGTCTGGCACATAAATGAACCATAAAAAGACAAACTGTCCTTTTCAAACTTTGTTTTTTTGTATGGATTAAACAAATGAGACATATCATGCTCACTAACATATGTCTCTGAGCTTTAGAGGTGCTGCTAGGTGGATAATGTTAGGCCCAAACTAACTGTTTCCCCTGTTTCCAGTCTTCATGCTAAGCTAAGCTAAGCTAAGCTAACCAGCTGCTGCTAGTATTGATTTTCTCAGCTAACTTTTGGTATAGGAAAGTGAAAAGGTGTATTTCCTGTTGGCCATATCCTCACATTTAGCTGCCATATATGAGAGTGGCATCCATCTACTCGTCTGACTCTCCAATCAGAAACATACTAGAGTGATGACACATCAACATCTGCTGCTGCATTTATTGAAAAACACAACTTGTTCTGAAACGAATGAAAGTATTTTTTTTTCACGAGCTGTATTTTTGTCAGTCAAGCAGCCAAATCAAAACAGACCACAGAACAGTGTTCACCAAAATATGAAGCTAATTTTGTCCCATAGCACAATAGATGCAACAATAATTTTAATATTTTAACAAATAAAAAAATACAAACAAGTTATTTTAGGATTATTTTATAATATATTTGCCTGTTCTGTTGATCATAAGCAATAAAACAGATAAACTGGACATATGTTATATGGAAAACAAAGCTCAAAACTGTCTTTGGATAAACATTACTGAATAAATAAATAATACTTTAATATTATTGTATGAACAAATATTATATACATTGCATATTCTGAGAATACTAAGCTTATTGAGACAAAAAGCAAAAGTTAATTAGGGTTTTGGGTCAGTTGCAACATCTGAATTCTTCCATTCAAATAAATATTGTGACTGATATATAATATGTAATCATCTTTAAGTGGTATGGGTAATTAGCAGACACATAAAAGTTTGGTTGTTCTGGTCCAAATATTCTCTGAGTAACTGAGAGAAATTTAAAAAAATGTTGCAACCGTCCTCAGTCTCTCCGACACTACAGATCTAACATATCTCATATCTCATCAGATTATGTCTGAAACTGTTTAAAGAGAAGGTGGTGGAGTATATGTGATCAAAGAAGAAGACACAGCACACCACAAACATCAGTAAAGGTTTCTTCAGATCTCTCCCATCAGGTCAAACCCATCACCACACCATGCAGTTCTTAAAGAGACAGTGACACCAGAATCACACTGAGGTCATTTGTTCCTGCTGACGTGCTCGCTGAACGCACTGTCTCTTTAAGATGTCGCTGAAAGCACTCAATTTTTCCTATTTACCTGGGCCTTTGGATTCGGTTACCTCTAAAAGCATGTCATGCTTAGTTTCCACGGCGTCCGTTGCCATGGTCACTGCACACCTTGGCTGTGGTGAAAGAAGAAGGAAGTGATCATGGGGATGCTGTTGTCTGCTTTAAAGGAGAAAGTGTGAGGGAAGACAGAGGTGATCGGCCTGGAGCGCGATGTCGCTTGGTCGTGTAGAAATGTTAGAACTAGAAAATACACAGATAACTGTTTGTCCTGTCTAATGATTAGAGATCCTCCATAAAGATACAGCAGAAACAATCACATGAAACCACATGAACCGCCTCTATATTTACATCTCATAAACTGACAGGAACAAACAAAGCACAGACTGCTTCTTGAACCCTGAACCCCCGCGGCCTCCAGCCAACACCTATCCGCAGAGCAGAGCCAGAGGTTTTCTGATGTACTGCGGAAATGTGTGTCGTTGTGTAAAACCACAAGCGCCCGGGCCGGCTGTAGAAAACCAGAGAGGGTGTGAGAGACAGTACTGAGAGAGCTGGAGAGGAGCCCGCTGTCTCCAGTGGGATCAGCATGCCGTGGGCTTCCTTCCTGAGGCTGACAGAGCTGGACCGACTCTCTCAGAAATGTCTCGCCACCCAAAAAAAGGCTCTTTGTCCCGTCTGACTCCAGCCAGCGCAGGAACAAGGAGCGAACAAGCATGTTTGGTAGGAGGGGGTGTGTGAACACAGACAGAGTGTGTGAGAGACTGTATGTGATTGTGTCTGCTGGTGTAAAGAGAGATACTGTGGATTTTCTTTTTGTATTGTTTGACTGTTTGGCTGCCGCTCCTGATGTGCAGCAGATGTGTGTGTTTGCTGGTGTGTGTTTGTAAACCTGCTGCTGCAGAGGACAGATCGGGGAGCAGATAGAGATGGGATGAGAGAAGCACGAGGAGCAGCCATGTGCTCTACACAAGCAGAGCGATGCCTTTGACGAGGATACAGCTGCATCATAGTATGGCAGTGGCATAGCACGATGCTGCATCTCCAACAACCCAGCAGCTCAACATCATCTGATGGTGACACAGCTCTGCACCAGAGCGGGCCAGACAACTGCCAGAGTCCTGATGGCGTGGCTTAGTGTTGCTGTAGCGGCAAAGGGCCATAACCTTACAGCACAAGTAGCTTGCTGACAAAGCAGACAGACGGACGTGGCGGAGCCGTGTAACAGTTTACCTATTTCAGCTGCACAGCTTGAGATGGCTGCGCACCACTGCAGTAAAACCTTAGGGAACATCGATCTGCCCTTTTGCACAAAGCTCGTTTTACCCAGACGATGCTGCCTCCGCTGTGGCTTTGGGAGAAAACGGTGAAATAAATACAGAACAGAGACACAAGAGCAGGTTTGGGTTTGTTAGGTCTGTTAGCATCAGGTGCACTCAGAGTGAGGGACATGGTGGGGGGACATGACGGTGGCGTGGAGGGTGACATGGGAGAGGGAGGATGAGGAAGCACTTCCAAACAGGAGAACATGATGTGTGACGCGTCTACGACAAACCGAACGTCCGTTTTCACCATCACTGTTCACTCATATACCGTAGTTTTGAGCAGCCTCTGGTTTCCACGGCAACACGTTTGCAGCAGCCGGAGCCAGAGGGAGACAGACGAACTCGCACAACAAATCCTTATCACTGTAAACAGACTGAAATGGTTTACTTGGCGCACACCTGCACGTGCACAAACACTGATGTTTTAACAGCAGCTGCACCGAGCAGGACGAGGTGCCAGGCACATGGACGAGGAGGGAGCGCCCAGGCGCACTTGTCATTTAGCACGAGTTCAGAGCAAAAGGCTTGTGTGGGTGTGATTAATTATTATCTGCTCAGTCAGCCACGAGAGTAACACCACGTTCCTCCAGAAGAATCATCCACTGCTACACTGGCTTCACCGTAAACATTCATCTGTGATGTTAATCTGAATCAAAGTGTTTATTCACATTATTCAGCATCATTACGTAACTGCTGCACATTTCCCATCATGCATCTCACTTACAGCTGCTGTCAACAGAGCTGTTCCTCAGACGTCTATTTCAGCACGACATCAAAGATCATGTTCCACTTTGTTTTCATGAGAATCCCTTCTCCTCTCACCTTTGCTCCACGCACGCTGTAAACACAGTAATCTTCACGTTGCCGTGACAACAGACGAGTCCCACATGTGTTAGCAAACAAGTCGAGTTCAGCACGTCTGACCCAAATCTACGTCTGAGTGTACTGGACCACAAGGAACTCACATTAGCAGCTCTGAGCTAAACGCTAACGTCGACATGCTAACACGCTCGTGCTAACCAGGTTTGTTTACTGTGCTCATCCTGTTAGCATGCTGACACAGCAGGAAATACCACTGACAAAGTGAAAGTTGGTGCTAGAGGATCACTGAGGACAGGGGTACATCCTCTGACGACCATGAATCTTCAGTACGAACAACATTTAATGGAAATCCACTTTTTTTTTTCTTCACTGCAGGAACTGCCTTGTTTATATTTCTTTTCTTCTAACTTCGTCTATTGATATGCACCAAAACACCAAAGCAAATTCCTTGTATGTTGGAAACCTACTTGGCAATAAACCTGATTCCTAATGGTTGAGATGTTTCAGTCTGTTCAATATCACAGACGTTCAGGAAAGTGAAACAAACTCGGAACAAAAACTCCCAAAAACCTGCAAAAGGAAGAATTATATTTTTGGGATTTTGAGAATTGCAGCTCTTACGCAAATAACAAAGGGCTGGAAAAAGCTAGAAACCTCCCAGGGTAAACAAGTGGTTAGAAACAGAAGAAGACATTTATAATAACTTACAGAATCAATAATAACGAAAGGAAGCTGGAAAAAAAGACGGAACCTCTTCAAATTAAGCGAAGCCAGTTGATTAATCACACTATGAATGTCAATGAAACATCAGACGGATCACGTTGAGAAGATGATTTAAGTATTATACATGAAATAGCAACATGAAACAAACTGATTTTTTTTGTATTTTATTAAAAACTGCTCTATTTTCTTCTTATTTTATGATCGATTGTTCTCTTTACTTCTATTTTTATGCTTCTTTTATTTCTGTTCAGCACATTGACTGACCTCTGTGTGTGATAATGTGCTATACAAATAAATTACACATTTGTGCATAAACTGTATATGAGTACAAGGGTGTGTATATGTTTGTAGGTGCATCTGTGTACGTGTGCATGTTTGTGTTTGTATGTGGGAACCTGGTGGTATAGATATATAGAGCAGTAACATCTACACTGTCGCTCACCCTATCGTGTCATGTATGTGCTGTGTTCAGGGTCAGCGGGAGAAAAGAAAACATGTTTAAATGTCAAAATGTTTAAACAACCAGAAATGTAGAATGTTTCATTGACATTAACTGACTTAATAAAGTATTAAACACAATGGTGGCCAAGCTGCTAAATCCTGGTTCAAGATACGAAACATTCCAGTCCAACAACCCGTCAACGCTGCCTTTGAGGATTATATAACACTCAGTATTTTCTCTTTCTGACATTATGCTGCGAGACGTTCTTGGCATTTATCTGTGCTGGACGTCCAAAGGCTGCATGAGGAGAAACAATGGACTTCAGAGTGACACGCAACACGTATCACATGACCGCGGTTTATTTTCAACACTAGCCAACGGTTAACTAACAATCCTCGTGTGTAAACAATCAACAAAGAGACCTTCTGATCCCGCCTCAGCATCTCCAACACAAAACACTGTGACTGCTGACGGGTTCAGACGTACGGGGATATCGATACACTTCACTGAATCACCTCGTACGACAACCGGCTGCTCAGAACGGTCTTGAACGCACGGATCCACGAGTACACTGAAAGAATAAATGCAGACTGCACAAAGTATGAAGAGCTACAGCTAACAGTTTATCACCCTCCTGTATGAGAATGTCTTCTTACCGTCCTGCAGGCGCTCTGTGTGCGAGGGTATCTGCGAGTGTGCGGCCGTTCCACCTGCCTGCTGTCACTGTGGATCTAGGGCATTACCTGGAGTCAGGTGTCAGATGCAGTGAGGGCTTAGTTATGTGTGTGTGTGTGTATGTGTGTGTGTGTGTGTGTGCGTGTGTGTGTGTGTGTGTGTGGAGAATGGCGGAGTAAACATCCATTGATATTCTCATATTGATGAAAGTTTGATTGCCCTCCTAAGGCGCAGTCACGTACTCTGGACTGAAAACTGGAAACTCATGCCAGTGTTGTGGGCTCACCTCACACCAGTGCACATGTGTGTTGGAGTGGAGCACATGTAGAGTCTTGGGGTGGGGGGGGGGGCGTGTCATCAGAGGAGACCAGTGAGTGAAGAGAGATGGGCGTTCTCCTGTGTCTGTTAGTGCTGCTGTGCTGAGGAGGCACAAAGTCACACTTTGTTTGTAGAGAACAGAGTGGCATTCATCACTTCCACTGGCCGCTGCACACAGAGACTCTCATTGTGGCTTAACAGTATCCGTGTTTGCACATGTGTGATTATAATGCCTTGTAATGTGGCGCACCACAACCGCTTAATAACATCACGGTCATAAATGTCTGTTGCGTCTGTTCAGAGCAGCGACACACATCAGTCCCTCACCAGCCAATAAGATCCTCACGTTATGGTCATATTCATCTGAGCTGGAATCATAATAGCCGTGTGTAATAAGCATAGCATTAGTGTGTAATAAGGCCAGCCCCCACCCCAGCACACACACACACACACACACACACACACACACACACACACACACACACACACACACACACACACACACACTCTCTCTCTCTCTCTAGTTCTGGCAGCCTCACACTGCAGCCTCAGAGAGATATGTTAATGATGGGGCTTCACCAACCTGGATGCCGCCTATATTACAGCAGCATAGCACTTCAAAGACAGACTGCTCTCTGACCGAGTCTGTGCAGGAATAGAAACCCCAGAGTAAAGCAGTGCAAACATGCTCTCACACACACCCTCATGTATCCACACACACACACACAAACACACACACACACACACACACACACCAGGACAAGCAGAGAGTCTTATTGACTCCACTTTACGTGAGGAGAAGGTCGGGATCAACCACCCTCAGCTGCTCTCAGTGAGGCGGGAGCAGCCGGCGCTCTTGACATGTGGCGGAGCAGTCATTCTGAATCCTCATGGAAGTGAGAACAAGAGATAAAAATCTGAATATGTTGACAAATTATGTAAGTGTGTGTGTGTGTGTGAAGTGATGTTGTACAAGCTAATGGATGAGAAGGATCGTCTAGGGGGAGAAAAGAAAATAAAAAGACTAATTTTAAACTGAACTACACATCTCTCAATCACTCTCTCAAAATAACTTAATTTTGTGTGTTTATGTTTTGTAATTGACTTTTCTTGATGTTCTTGTTATTACCATCATCATTATTATTATTATTTATAGTAATTCTGTCTTTATTCTGAGCTGCTGTCTCCTCGCCTGCTGGTGGAGGACTCCTGATGCGTCTCTGCATATGTTTAAAACTAATCTTGTCTTTTGTTTTTTTTATTTGTATATTTTGTACTAATGTGAACTCTATTACTTATTTCTCTGTTTACACATTATGTAAATATCTTTCTAAATATCTCTACAAATGCAAGAACTTATAATGTACATACCGTCTTATTTACGCTTGATTTGTTATTGTTCTACTTGTTTTCTTCTTCTACCTCGTTTTCCTCTGCTGCAGTAACAAGTGTGGGATCAATAAAGGTTTATCTTATCTTATCTTATACAATAAATGATTGATCACAAAGGAACCTACAAATCTCTGTGTCGATGCCTCAGAATCATCAAAGTTTGACTCTGGCTTGTTTTGTTTATTTTGTCATTTCAGATACACACTGAAATTTCTGTCGTTACTTAAACGCCTCAGACGTGTCAGTAAAATCAGGACAGTGTTAAAAGGTTAGACACTGTATGACAGAGACGTGTTACATGAACATGTCCAGCCTCATCAGGGAGGCTGATGATAACTTGCACCACACAGGACTGAATAATTAGGGCAGACCACCTCGTAAGAAACTGAGCCGGGTGTAATTACAGTTTTGTGCTTTAGATAAAGAGCAGCACTGATAATAAAACAATATCAAAATCAACCCTTTCATTTTGAATGCAGGTGTTTGTTTTAACAAACCGGGTGTTTCCAGTTCTGTGTGTTTAATGAGACTGTGAATCAATTGGCTTTTAAATGCACAGAAAACAATGAGTCAGACCTCCCTTGTCTGCCGTACAAGCGATTAAATCCAAATCCATCGTTGCTGCTTTATCTGAGGTCAAAGGGTGAAGCATGACTCAAATAAAAAATGGATGCTGTCTGGCAGTGCAAAGGCCCTCCACAGATGTCTCTGAAAAATGTCCATTAGTCTCATTTGTGGAAGTGAAGACAGGATAACTGAGTCTCTCTGTGTCTGAGAGCCCACGGCCTCAGGTCGGCTGTGAAACTGCAGGACTGTAGGAAACACTGTTTTGAATCAGTGGGGTGGTGATGTAGTCTCTTCCCTAGAAGCTGGGAGGCACAGGAGCAGCTCTCATCACTCAACCGTTATCTATTCATTATTTATATCTTCCAGATGACACTACACACTACGACCCATCCTGTCAATCAGGTGCTGAGGCAGCCAACCAAAAACCAGACCCGTTTACTCGAACCAGCACCATATAAATCCACCACCAGCTGCCTGTGAATTAATCTCTGGCAATCTGCCATCCATTCTCTCCCTGCCTCTCCTGCCTCAGCACCACAGTCCACTGACGGTGACAGCAATGCAGCGGTGATTTAAAAAAAGCCTTTAAATGCCGCGTGGAAATATAATCCATAATTACATTTTCTTTTCTTTTTTTGCACATGCAGGCCCACGCCATAGTCTGTGGCCTGCGCATGGTTTTCCATCTCACTCAAACACCCTGACATCTCAAAGGGCTGCACCGTGTGTGCGGACGGCTGTAGTGAAAGATTACATCTACACAGACCTAAAGGCGCGGATCGATACGCAGCCGTCAACTGTAGATTAGCGGATGCTGCCGCACTGGGATTACAGTCTATTAATTGCAGACTAAAAGGCGCGTGGAGAACAAAGAATCCGGCCTCTGCTTTTCTCACATTAAACCGCGCATGAGCTCAAAATGTGGTTCAACTGATCAGCGATATTTCTGCGTTTAAACACAGAATCATTTATGACAATTTGGCCTGTTGACATCGGCGTTTGCGCATTTCAAGTCGCATCAGATCCCAAGTCCCAGCCCATTTACAGCACACACACATGCACACGCGCGCGCGCGCGCACACACACACACACACACACACATCTGCGAAGGATGGAGCAGAAGATCTGAGCAGGTCAATGAGAAATGAGGTGGGAGACAGAGACAAGGTCACCAGCGTCGTGAAAATGGAAAGAAAACAATCAGAACCATCAACACGAACAACAGAAGAAGAAGAGAGGGAGAAAAATCCAGCACCTTTTTGTTCCTAACGCGAGTCCTCCTCCTCCTCCTCCTCCGCCTCCTCCTTCAGATCAGCGCTGAGGTAACACCGGCTCCGGCTGCTCCGACCCTTTTGTGTTGCTGATGCTGCGGGTGCCCGACAGGGAGACGCACGCACGCACCGGCCGTCAAGCCCCGCACAGCTGCACGCGTGCGAGATGGAGATGGGAGGGTGTGGCTGCGAGAGAAAGGCGAGAGGCGGCGGCGGCGGTGGTGGTGGTGGTGGTGGTGGTGGTGGTGATGATGGTGGCGGTGGCGGTGGAGCACAGAGCGCCGCCAACATACGAGCTCCTGTCACGATGCGAGCACGTTACTGTAACGTAAGCTCGTGCCTGTCGGAAGTAATTAGTAGGAGAAAGGAGGAGATGAATGGAAACGGTGCATCGCTCCGGAGGGGAAGGTGCTCATCCCACCGGGATCTGTGGTTTACTGTACTGGGAGGGGGCAGTGAACTCACCATACAACTGTAGACCTATTTATAACCATCACTGCTCTTAGTCACTGTGTTTCTCTCACACTGGTTCCGATGATACAGAGTAATACTGTATAATAACTGTAGTTCAAACTCACATCTCTGAGCCTTAATGAGCATAAAGTCCAGTCTATCTGTCAGTAATCTTCAGTTGAATGTTAGGGACTGTACGAAAATTATTAGGGGGGGCGGGGTCAGAGAGGAGGAGGGGCTTTGTGTTTTAACTGTTGTTCCTCTTTTATTATTATTTATTGTCCAAAAATTTGTAATAAATAAAAAGTTACATGACAAAATGGCTGTTTTTAAAAATATATATTTAACAGTGCTTTTTTTTTAAAAATCAGCTTTCTGGAAGAAACTATGGAGTCATGAGAGCGCCACGAAAAAGAATAAATACAAAATAATAGACAATAACAAGCAAAAACAATACGTTAAATGCAAAAGCAACAGGTAAAGGCATTTTTTTCTATTGTTTTATTTATTTCTCTTTATATTTCCACATTTATTTATTTATCTATAAATTCCTTTATTCATTCCTGTTTATATTTCCACATTTATTTTCTTATTCTTTTACAGATTTATTCTTTTTAATGACTCCATAAGAAACACGCCAACATGCCGAGCACTGCAACTCCCTGGAATGAAAGGGCAGAAAGTCACATGAAACAACCTCCGAACATCAGACATGAACCTGTTGATACAAAGGTTGAAAAGCTTGTTTTTTATTAACATATTTATTAACAAATAAATATGTTTTAACTTATTTTTACAATATGAAACTTTGATTTTTTTATTTTTAATAATTTTACTCACATTACTTATTTAAGATTACTTGATGACGCAGATACATGATGCAGGACGTGTGCGCAGGATCAATATCAGAATCTATTTTGTCCATATGTAATAAGCTTTACAAACTAAAGGGGTGAATATATAACCCTATATTTAGATTTACTATAACAAAGTTGATATAACCAATAAAAAATATGCTTTAAAAAAAAGTACCTACTTTGCGTTATCATGTTAATCACACTGGATGAAAAGTTAACTCCTGGTCAGACTCATTAAAACGTGTTTAGTTGGTTAAAGACTGTGTAGGCCTAATGTTTGCCTTTTGTGTAGAAGTTGATGAACTTCAGAGTCTTTTGATGTGAATGTGATGTTCAGAGTTTGGACTCTGGTTTACCACCAGGAAAAGATTAAGAGCGAGCAACAGCCCTGAGCAGAAAGGTTCAGGTAGCATCTGATTAAAGACTGTAAAGACGCAGGATTTATTGGTGCTAATGTGCAGTGATCATGTTTTGAATCAGGCTCTAATGGTAATGATTAAGTTTATGATTAAGTGGATGGATGTGGCTGACTCAGCTCACTGTTCCTCCACAGTGAGAGGAGCCAGGTGACGTGGCTCTGAGCGATTTTACAAGAACTGATCTCCACCGGATCGTGACTAAAGACTCTTCACTGTATTACAGACGTGAATCTAACAGCACCGTGACGCCTGTGAAACACTGTCAGAAGACGGTTATTTCTGACTGGGAGTATAAACCATTTGGAGAACGTGAATGCAGCAGAGAGGGGTATAAACACAGGAAGTGTGTGAACAGGGCTAAAAATGAAGAAGAATGAAGTGGGCCATTACAACTCGAGTGTTGTGCTTATGGTTCAGTCGCAGTCTGAGTGTGTCTTTGACTGTAGAGACCTTGTTGACTCCTCAATGAGTGTTCAAGAACAGACTGAGGGATCATAAAGCTATACAGCGGCCTGGGTTCGAATCCGACCCATGACTCTTTGCTGCATGTCATCACCTTCCTGTCTCTCTCTCTCTGCTACTCTAATAAAGGCATGAAAAAAAAAATAACTAAAAAAGAGAAAAATTATTGGGAGTTAAGGTTCAAGGGTTCTTTGAGCTTTGGCTAAACAAGGCAAACACAGCACACACTAGCTGAACTACATCTCCCAGATTGCCTGGGGGCATTTGAGGAGTCCCTGGGAGGAGGTGCTGGGGACTGGTGTGTTCACAGCACCTCCCTCTGCAAGGCCCCACAACACTCCCACACCTTTCTGTAGTTATAAATATGCCTACATTAAGGTATTCTGACGAAATAAAATGATCATGAATTGTATTCACGTTAGTCTTTATATGTTTTTACTCTTTCTAGTGGAAAAATACAGTGGATGACTTTATTTTGAAAATGTTAACCGGATCTCTTTTTTAAAAGTCTGGCTGTTTTTGATATTAGTGTCTTCAGATGAAAACGCCCCGTGAGAGGAAATTAATAAAGAGCAAGACAATGTGACAGAGTCCAGGAAAAGGAAGTTTTTCCACTGTAGATAAAGTGTTTGCGACATGTAACACGTGAAGTTGGTTTTATTTTGACAGTTCAAACAGGAATCGATATATTCACGCCGGCTGACTTCACGCAGTTTAAAAGTTAAGTATGGGTACGTGGTAGATAACCGACGGTCTCTTCTGACGTAGTCGTTAACCGTAAACTTTCAAACAGCCGATAGGTGTGGATCAGAGCAGCCGGACACCCAGCATGGCTCCCCGCAGGCCGGACTCCGGGGTGAAGAGGACCGGGGCCGCGCGCAGCGGCTCGGTGATGAACTTTAGGACCACGGTGAGCTCGGGCTCGGTCCGCCGCAGCTCCGCCGTGCTGCCGTCCGTGCTAACGTTCCTGGTGATCGTCGCATCCGGAGGCCTGCTGCTCATGATAGAGAAAGGAATGCTGAACAGCATGGATACGCCTCCACCCCGGGGTAGCGGCAGGCGGCTGGACTCCATCCGACAGCCCGGGAAGCACAGCTCGGCTGCAGTGGACGTGGAGTCCCAGGTAACAGTCGTGAAAGGCACCGTGGAGGTCTGCCGGAGGTTGACCGGGCTCGGTGTAGCCTGCAGGGGTTTTTTTTGCTTTGTCTGCGGACTTATGTGAAGGCATTTCACAATATTAGCAGATCTGCCGTAAACAGGATGAAAAGCCGCAGAGGCGTTTCCTCACTCAACCACAACACGTTCATGTGTCATTTCTCTCTTTTAAAACTTAATGCGTTGAGCAGAAACTTTCCTGCAGGCTTCAGAAGTTGGATCAGGTGGGAGCTGGGTGTGTTTACCCTCCACAGCAGCCTCCTATAATCAGTTCCTTCAGCTGACTGTTCAGTTGTTTTTGTTTTAAGTCCATTACACATGTAAAAGCCCAACTAGGGATTACCACAGCTATAAACTCTCTGAGCAACACATTAGTTTAATACTCGGTTTTGAAAGTGTTAAATTGCATTTACCCAATCAAATAAATAAATAAATAAACTAGTACCACTTCACAATAAGACCCATATAAAGGATTTATAAATGGTTTATAATAACACTTTATAAATCACAAACAATTATAAACAAGTTTTAACAGTTGATGCAGGCTCACAATTTGGCAAGATCAAACTAATGTTAACTACTCATTAGTATTACTAATGACTTACTACCATTTATAACTGGATAAGGAGCCTTATTGTAAAAGGAAAACACATCATAATTTATTAATGAGCTACAATAAGACAGTTATAAGATTGTTTATTTTGTGATTATAGTGTTAACATCTAAATTAATAACCTAATTATAAACCATTTATAAATCCTTTGTAAGAGTAGTCTTATTGTAAAGTCGGACCAATAAACTAAACTAATATTTCTAAGTGTTGGGCAGCAGAGATTTAGATTTCCTGACTTCTAGTCTCCACTGTGGGTCATATTTCAAAAACATTGTACTTCACTTCCCATAATCCTCTGCAACTTTACAAAAGGTTTTCACATCTCAGTAATACTGGTGTAAAATAGGTAAAATGCTCCTTTCTGTGTCCACGTGTAGATCCTCCAGGAGATCCGCAACCGGACCATCAGGACCATGTGCAGCCAGAAGAACATGCCCCACAGCATCTGGTCTCTGAGCCCCCTGCAGAGGAAGACGCTGCTGCAGCACGTCCTGGTCAACGACGAGTACCACTTCCTCTACTGCTACGTCCCCAAGGTGGCGTGCTCCAACTGGAAGAGGGTTCTGAAGGTTCTGAACGGAGCGCTGGAGAGCGTTGACGTCAACATCAAGATGGACCACCGCAGCGACCTGCTCTTCCTGTCCTCTCTGAAACCCGAGGAGATCCGCTACCGCCTCAAGCATTACTTCAAATTCATGTTCGTGCGGGAGCCCATGGAGCGCCTGCTGTCTGCCTACAGGAACAAGTTTGGAGAGATCGAGTCCTACCAGAAAAAGTATGGCGTTGAGATCATAAAGCGGTACAGGAAGGGCCGCGCCAAGGACTCATCCGTGAGAGGAGATGATGTGACCTTCGCGGAGTTTGTCCGTTACCTGCTGGACGAGGATGTGGAGCGTATGAACGAGCACTGGATGCCGGTGTACAACTTGTGCCAACCTTGTGCCGTGTCTTATGACTTCATCGGCTCCTACGAGCACCTGGAAAGCGACGCGGAGTTTGTGCTCCAGCGCATCGGAGCGCCTCCTTACGTTCACTTCCCGGAGAGGCAGACGTGGTACAAGCCGGTCACCACAGAGACGTTACACTATTATCTGTGCAGCCTGCCACAGAAGCTGCTGAGGGAACTCCTGCCCAAGTACATTTTAGACTTCTCCCTCTTCACTTATCCGCTCCCCAACACAACCACTGAACACTGCCGGCATTAAACGTGCAATGTCTTATAGTTTGGAGATTATTTTTTATAGAGAATCATTTGTATTATTTTTATGCTTAGGGAGCGTTGACGGCTGTTACACATTTTTTACTTGAGATGTCCTCACGTCGTTGCAACATGCTGATTATTGGAGGAGATGGAGACTTGACGTCAAAACCACTAAAGCTTGAAATCAGCTGCAGACAAAGGAAAGTTACTGAGATGTACGTTACATACACTGTTACTATTACAGTAAAGGAATCACTTCACTCGACAGACGCAGATGTAAATAAAGTCGTTTCTTCATGTAGATATTGGCGGAGATGAAGGGTTAATGGCTTCAGTGGGCATTCAGTGGTTTAGCAGGCTAAAACACACACACACACACACACACACACACACACACACACACACACACACACACAGCATGTACCCAGAGGGCTGTGGGGTTTAAATCAAGCCTCTTTCCCATCTTTTCTATTTACTTTCATTATATTCCATCTAATAAAAGCAGAAGTTCCAAGTGTTGTGATGTACATCGCTGCAGTTTCTGTCATTTTCAATTGTTTTATTTTGTGAATAATTTAATAATTTAGACATCATTAAAAAAAAACAACAGGAATATTAAACATAATACACAGAACCACAGGGCTGAACCAACACTTCCCTTGCTACACGTGTGAGGTTATAGTTGCTGAGAACAATTAATTTCTAAGGCACTAAGTTAAGTCCTAATTCTATCAGTGGCTGTACAACATACTGACAGAGAGGAGGCTCCTGTTATGTAACAGTCTGTTCCAATGTGAGCTTTAGTGAGCATGATTTCATCCTGGGTGCTTCAGGATAGACGGGGAATAAAGTTGTACCGAGGTATCCTACAGACTAATTAATACTCAGACTTATAAAGACCTTCACAATTCACGTCCAGACTTCAGACTTCAAGCACAGGCTTCTAGTGGTTTCTGACTCACTCATCGGCGCCTTCATTTGCCCCGTCTCGTTGTTAATCCTTGAAGCTCACACTTCTGAAAAGAGGAAGGGAAGAAAGTTCAGTCACATGAGAAATAATTGTTAAAAATAGTTATGGTTCGTTCTTTTTGGCTTTTATTAGTTTTCATTGATCAAAGGACCAGATCTGGTTTTTAACCCAGATTTTATCCCCCAACATCCAAAAATGATCATTCCCGTTTGACAAACAAGTATATTACTAAATATAAAATATATGTAAAATAATTAGCCCTAAAAACAGCTTCATCATTTTCATTTTCAACGTCTTACTTGTCTGCGCACTTGTCAATGGAGCGTTCCAGACTTCGGAGGATGGAGCGCTCCGGGGAGATGTGATGAGAACCGGAGGAGATGCTGAGGGAGGAGAAGGACAAACCCTGCCTGCGCATCTCCTGGATCGCCCTCTCTCTGAGGACAGACAGCAAGACGAGGTCACAATGTGCTGCGTCTCCAGCGTGTTGTTTACGTCCTTGTACTACATGCGTTAAAGCTTTTCAAGTACTCGACTACTTATACTTACTGTAGCTAATCACGCTTTTCTATAACTATATTTGAGGAAAGCTGAAACAATCAGTCAATTAATTGATTGTCGAAAACAAAAAACTAACAATTTTGATCATTTGAAAAAAAAAGAAAAGTCAGAAATAACTGATTCCAGCTTCTTAAATGTGATATAATATAATATGTGGTATCACATCAGCTGTGACGCCTGTCAACATGTTCACGTTCCGACCCACGAGTCCTCAGTAGTTACATCATTACATTTACTGGTCTGGCAGTGAGGGTCATCACTGAAGCTTCAGTGCAGCAGGAAACCTTGGTGTAAGAACTAAATACTACATTTATTCAATAATGCAAAGAGCAAGAAGATGCAGTGAAAGTTGACAGTAAGAGCTAGTTAGACGTGTTAGTGTGCTGGAGGTGTTAGGAGAGGAGGTGCTCTCTGAAGAGAGGAGACAGGGAGAGATGCTCCTGCTCTGACAGCTTCAGTAGCTTGTTCCACACAAAACTAGTTTAATACGGGTTAATAATCTAGCTCCTGAACACTGCTGTTGCATTAACTATGCTACTCATGTAATTATGAGGCTACAGGATAAATTATACATTGATATTAGCCGAGTTACGTCTGGGGGTGGGGGGGGGGCAGTGTGAGGACCAGCAGTCGTCGACCTCACCGTTCGAATCGTTCAGTGGTCAGCTGTCTTTTCAGAACATCCATCTCCGTCTGCAGCTGAGACACTTTACCACGGAGCTGGGACACCTCCCGGGAATGTTCCGCACTGAGTGTATGTACACACAAATAATATTCAACTTTTTTTTTTCTTTTCTTCACATTTAATTGTTTCATTTCAAGCACTTTATTGAATTGGATTTGTTTACGTTTTGCTGTCAGCCAGCGTGAGTCTGTCACGAAGGAGTTTCAGCTCCGACTCCCTCTCGCTGGCTGTCAGGTGAGTCTGGAACTCCTTGTGCCGATTGGTGGAGAGCAGCGTCTCAAGGTTACGGACGGTCAACCTCTCACTGGCCAGCTGCTTCTTCAGTAGCTCCGCCTCTGACCGAACATCCTCCAGCTCTCCTGTCACCTAACCAACGTGCACACATTGACAGAAAGCACAAGTATGTCAGAACAGAGAACTGCTGCCGGCGAACGTTTCACAGCCGTGTGTTTAAAGCGAAGTCAAAGCCGCAGTGACCCTCACCCTCTCCAGGTCCATGCTCTTGGAGGTGAGCTGACGTGCGGTGAGCTCCTTGCCAGAGTCCAGTTTGACGCAGAGCTCCCTGACTGAAGCCACATCTGAGAGGAGAGTTGCCTTCTCCTCCTGAGCTTTGTGTAGCTCCTCCTCTATTCGGGACATCCCGCGAACCAGCGAAGATACCTGGGCCTCATAAGCCTGCAGGGCCTGCGTGTGCTTAGGAAAACAGCAGGGTGAAAGGTTCATTTACCTCACGTCAGTTAAAGAGTTGACCTAGAGTAGCTGCTGGAAATCTTTCTCCCTAACACGGATGTATCGGCTGCTCGTTCCAGCTCGTGTCTCACCTGATGGATTTCTCTCTCCTGGTGGCCGACAGTGTCGCGGAGGTGCCTGCGTTCTGTGTCTGAGGAGAGCAGCTCCAGGCGAATGGAGTTCGTGAGGCCCTCAGCCTGCTGCAGCTTCTGCTCGCGCTCCTCCACCTCAGAGTGAGCCATCCTGAACCTCTCCAGCAGGTCCCTGTTCTCCTGCTCCTGTGGGTCAAACACCGAGCTAAGTGAGACTGAGTGGACACCTATGGGACGTCCAGACACTGTGGAAAAGGAGGAGTAGGAGCGTGCGGCGCTCTCTTGCCTTTGTGGCCATCAGTTTCTCGATTCTGGACACTTCAGAAATGTAGGAGTGGACTCTCAGTTTCAGCTCATCCTTCTCATGTAAAGCCTCTTCCATCTCCATGTGAACAGCCTGCACAGACACACACGGGACACAGGAGGAGCTGCTGTTATCTCTTCACCTTCTCTACGTGGGACACAGAAGAACTGAACACAAGCTCTAATACACACTTGGTTCTCCCTGGTCATTGTGGCCAGGTCGTCCTGCAGCCTCCTGTTCTCTCTGATGGTGATTTCTTTGTCTCTCCTGAGTCCAGCCAGCTCCTCCTGAGAGGCGTCCAGCTGCCTCCTCAGGCTGGTGATCTCCCTCTCTCTGCTGTTTAGCGCCCCCTGCAGCTGACTGAGAGGATCACACATTAATGTGTCAGACTTTTATCATGGCGTTCTGTTGTATTAGAAAACCGACCCAGGGAGCTTTGAGACCACGATACTCACGCTACTGAGCTCTCCATCGTTGTAACAGTGATTTTCACGTCTTCCAGGGTGTTTTCCTGTGGAAACGCTTCATTAGTTCTCAACTTATGGCTCAGAGACAGAATTTAATCCATCACTTACTGTACATTGGAATAGGCAGTACAGACAGGGACCAATACTTTTTCATTGTACAGAGTTTGTAATCCTGATATTTGTTTGTGATGTCTACCTTCGTGGAAAGCTCCTCCTGCAGAGCAACCAGCTTTTCAGTCTTTTGATCAACTTCATCCTGGAGAGCATCTTTCTCTCTATCCAGGGCAGAGACCGACTTCTGAAGAACAACCACGTCCTCCTTGTGCTTGGAGCCCCGCTGACTCAGCTCCCCTGGCGGACAAACTCAAATCAGGCAAACAGCCGAGCAACCGCAGAGAAGAGACTGCAGAAGAACAACACAACCCTTGATTCTAGACCTCATCAAATCAACAAAGGTTCACCTATTCTCTCCTCCAGTTTCTGGATCTGCCCGTGGGCAGCGTGCAGCTCGTTCATCTTCACAGAGAGCCTGTGCTGGGTGTCAGACAGAGACTGCTCCATCTGCTCCTGCAGCAGCCTGTAGAGAGACAGGGGAAAGCCAGTCAGTCCATCTGTAAGGCCCTGTTCAGACCTGGCATCAACCTGCGTCCTCAGTGATCCGATCACGAGTGGACAGCTCTAAGTTCATCAGTTCACACCTGGCTTTAAAATGCATCTTCACAGAGAGGGAGGGAGATTTCTGATTCATGAAACACACAGGATAGTGAGAAGACACTGACAACACTTGAAATTTGCTGCAATTGTAAGACTATATGAATTTAACTTACTTTCTGGCAGCAGTAATATTATTAACATTTAAACTTTCATTATTGTTTTGACACGAACCTCAGAGCGTTACACTCGGCCCTCTGCTGGGCCGCCTCCTCTGCGTTCTGGACCAGAGCGGCAGACCGAACCTTCAGCTCCTCCTCCACAGCCTCCCTGCTCTCCTTCAGCAGACACACCTGTGACCGCAGGTCTAGTCTCTCCTGCTCCAACTGCACCACAATACACACAAAGGTAAAAACACAGCAACACAGAGCCACTAAGGACCAAAGTTACAGTAGGGAACGTTATAATAATTCTCTGCTGCGGCTTTTGAGATCCAGTCAGGGGAAAATGTTGGAGCAGATTTACAGAAACATCAGGCTTACACTCTTAAAGGCATTTTCCAGGTCAAGAATCCTGCTCTCCTCCCCCTGTCTGTCTGTGAGAGCTGAAGTCTGGGCAACCTGCAAAATGTGTGAATATCAGTGTGTTAGGCTCCGTGCTGTCCATTCAAAGTTATGAGAGAGAGAGAGAGAGAGGAAAGTTAGGGAAGTGACTGTCTAACTGACTTATTGACTAATGATAATTTCAGCTGTAAATTTGAGCAACTTAAACATTCCAGATATGCTTAACTTTACTAAAGTAAACATACTGACTAATCAACAACTAAAAATGAGTCTGACCAATAGTAAGGACAGACTACAGATGTGTAATCTACAGATATGTACTGGTTTCACTGCAGATTTATTAACTTATCTATATATAATTATTATTATTATTATTATTATATGGTAATACGTGTATGGAGCAACAGAGTCATGTGCACCGTGGAAGTGGTTACTCTGGGACTAACCTTTAATCTCTCCATCAGTGTGTCTCTTTCAACGCTCATCTGCTCGATGGTGATTTCTGCCTGTCTGAGCTCCTCCTGCAGCTTCAAGACGTCAGCTGACTTATCCGTGCTGCGGGCCAGCTGTAAATCCTCCTGAGCCTGAACCAACAACAACGTTTGGTCTTCAGAAGAAAATAAGTCATTTCAAGTGCACACCTCATGACACGTTGTTTTTAAAACTCACCTGTCTGAACAGGGTTTTGAACTGGTCTCTCTCGGTGCAGAGGGCCTTCACGTTGTTTTGGATGTCCTCCATGTGCTTCTCAAAGTCCAGCAGAGCGGCCTTCAGCTCGTCTCTTTCCTTCATGACACGGAGCAGCTCTGCTTCTGCGATACTTCCCTGAAAATTTGAAGCCATTAAACTGCAGATTCTTTGCATCAGAAATTACTTAAAGACCCCATGAAACAAGAACAGTCATCAGATTTAGCGATTTCTTACCCTTGTTACCTTGGACCTCGGACTTCTGCCTCTTCCTGGACTACGACTCGGGCTTAAGTCCAGACCACCGGCCCCTCGGACTCTTTTGTAGCGCTCAGCCTCCAGGCGATAGTAATCTCTCTCCTCCTCTAGACTCTTGACAAATGCGTCCAGACGTGACGGGGAGCGTTCCCTTCCACAAACACCGTGTTTAGCCCGCATGGTCTCCAGCTCCAGCACCAGGTCTTTGTCTGGTCAGTGATACAATGACATCAACAATTTAAAGTTGCTTAAAGAGGAGCGTTCAACAGCTGAGGTACACCAAACTGCTGCTCACCAGCTGCCATCATTTTCTCCATCTTGTCCTGGAGCCTGATTTTCTCATCCTCCAGGAAGTTCACCAGTCCCTCCATTTTCTCATTCTGCTCTTTGAGCTCCACCAGCTGATCTCTGAGATGGTCTCTTTCAAATTCACCTTCAGCCTGCTCCTGGATTCAATCATTTCCAACAGACTGAGCTTTTGGTTTGTGTAACATTTCAACATGGGACAGGTTTTTATCAAAGAATAGTGGTGTATGTTCACTCAGGAATTACAAACTAAAACTCAGGAGTATTTCTATGAAGAAAATATAGTATGAGAACAGATTATACTGTAAATACCTTCCTTGTATTTGTGATTACATCCTCCAAGTCTTCTATGATTTTCTGTTGCCTTTCAATTTCTTTCTGTTGAGAAAACATTTAACTTTTGTTGGATTGTTATCATTATTCTAACCCCCACTTAGTTACCTTAAGCACTTATAATCAACGCCTGTAAATACAGTACATTTTCATTGTAAGTCTTTCTCATATTCTCACTTTAGTTTCTTGGAGTTCCATGTCAGCGGTTTCCAACACCCGCTCTTTGTCCATCTCCAGCCGCTTCGCGAGGTCGTCTATGTGTGTCAGCTCTTCACACAGTTCCAGGTTCTTCAGAGACAGATTAGCCACTTCAGTCGAGGCGTCTTTCTTCTTCTGCTGCAGTCCTTCTACCTTCTGCTCCAGCGTCCTATTGGTCTCCTGCAGGTACTCAATCTGTGGAACCCAAAGACATAGATACCAGTCAACAGGCAGGATGGTGGGTAGCAACCATGCAGACTTCTTTTCTTCCAGAGGAACTGGCTGAAGACCATAGTGCATATTAAAAAATTATTCCACATGCGTTGATAAATGATAGTTAATATCCTCTATGACAACTACACTTGCCTGAAGGTTAAGATGAGAAATCAGCTTCTCGTTGCTGCTGTTTTGAGCCTCGAGAGAGATGACATCATGAGGCCGCCCTCCTTGGAGAACACGATTCAGACGCTCGATCTCTTTGTTCCTCTCCTCCACCTCATAGAAGTAAATAAGAATAAAACAACACTTAACGTCCTCCATATGAACATTTAACGCATCACAAATGTAGAAGCTTCTAGTTAATTTATTTCTTACCTGTGTGTTTAAGTGTTTTATATATTCTTGAGCATTCTCCAGGTCCAGTTTGACCTTTATGATGTCTTCCTGTAGCTCATGAATTCTACAAATCAAACTCACAGTGAGTAAAAACAGAAATGATGCAAATACAATAATATATTTCAGCTGTTACAAAAGAAAACAAACCTTCCGTCCGCTAACAGCAGCAGGTCAGCTATGTACGGATCGTCAGGCTGCGACACAGGGTAAGCTGATATGGAGGAGGGAGTTGTGAGCTCATCAATCTGCATCCTCTGACGTCTGAAAGGAATACTGCGCTTCTTCCCACCTGTGAATGTCACGATTAACAAGTGACTTTTGAATGCTCTTTAAAAGTCAAACATGATCTCACCTGTCTTTCTCAAGAAACAGCATTTTTGAAACAAAGATAGTGCAGCCACTTTCATTGTGAAACTTTGGTCAGACAGCTGGTGTTTACCTGGTGTCTGCACCACAGCTTGCATGTTCTTCTCCTGGAGCTGCTGGATGCGCTCGGCTTTCGCCTTGCTATCCTTCTCCAGGCAGCGAACCTTGTGCACATACTGATTGTTTAAAAACTTCAGGTCAGATGTCTCATGGTCCAGTTTTCTGATGTGGGTCTTGAGCTCTGAAGCCAGACAAGATTTATGTGAAGTTATCAAAGCAGTCTTTTGTGGATGAGTGTGTCTCAGACTGTCTTGAGTAGTAGTTTATCACGGCTTACCTCTGGTGACACGATCCTTGTCCTCCTTCAGCTTCAGGACCTCGAGGTGCAGCTCGTTGTTCTCCCTGACCACCCGGGCATTCTCTGTCCTGTACGGCTCCAGAACAGCATCAAAGTTTCGGCTTTCTTTCTCGGTCTTACCGGCTGACAGTTTGGCATTGCGCAAGCTCTCAGTGGTGTGAACCAGGTCACTGTAACACAGAGAGAAGATCAGCCCTAAATACATTTAATCCACCGTGACTGCCTGGCTGATGTTATAGGATGAAGGCGAGGAGGTGCAGTGGGGGTGAAGGGTTTTTTTTTTACCTGAACAATTTCTCCACTAGTGGCAGTGACTCTATCCCCAGTGGCTGTCGGTAGCCCAGCTGATCTAGACGCTTTCTCAAGTTGACAAACTTCCTCTCTGCGCTGCTGTTCATGGCTATGGCACAACATAGCAGCGTTTACGTTGGTTAGCAAGGTAGCTAAAGTAAGAAGATACTTAAAACAACGTGAAATAAACAGCGTGCACTGTTGAGAACCGTGTCAGGTTATGAGAGTAGCGAACAGTGGCTAATTAAGCTCACTACCGTTAGCCAGGCGTTTATTGTTGGCTAACGTTAGCTAGCTAGCTTAACGTTAAGTAGCTAATAAGCCTATATTAGCAATCTGCGCACGTATCTATTGAGCTGCTTGTTTTTTAAGAGCTAACAAGTAGCATTAGCCCACCTGTCAGCACAGTTTGAAAACAGTTAGCCACTTTAAAAGCGTTAAATCTCAGGAAGTTTGCCTCAACTCACCTTGCTTTGAAGGATGGTGCTAACGTTAGCTTAACCAGCATCAACTTAGCTCTACATCGTCGACATAAACGTCTCGCTCGGACAAATTATTTTCATGACTTTGATTATAGCATCGCATCTCGTTCTCGGTTAAAGGTTGACCATCAACAGCTCCTCTGTTGACATGTTTCCGCGGTAAAGGGGTTTGAAAAGAGCGCCGCTGACCTCCGGTTTGGATTCGTCACCATGGAAGTTCATAGACGCGCTGCGGAACATCTGGAGCGGCTTGTTTTGAGAATCGGCGTCGTCCGAGTAGAAGGCGGAGGGGCGGGGTCAGGCTTGAGCTCAAGCATATAAACGCTATTCAATGCTGTGCGCTTAATAAAACAGATAAAAAATGGTACGATAAAGCTATGGAGGGTTGGCAGATGCAAATTTATTATGTACATATGGCATAAAGACATAAAAATATAACAAATATTTAGAGCAGAGTTGTTGACTCTCAAAGAAACAGGCGCACACGCACAATGCAGAGACATCTGCACCGCAACTCTTTCATTACAACACACAGACACACATAGAGGAAATGTTTCATCATCCAAAAAGCAATACAGGGAAGTTTGTAAATAGCTAATGTATGTTCAGCCAGTGTGAGGCAGTAGTGAATCACTAATTATCAGTGTGAAGCAGCTGGACTAATGAGACTGAGCAATGCTGGAGAAGTACTCCAACATATCCTGAATGGTAAACTCCATGGTGATCCCAGATCCAGGGTAGCATCTGCCGATCAAATCTTCAAAGTGCTTGTACTGACGGATGAACTCGTCCTGCATGGAGTGCCACACCACCTGGTGGAGTGAATCAGGAAGAGCAACAGTGAGGAATGTGACGCGGCTGACACAGAAGAGTATCTTCACGCCTTTAAAAACTCTGAATTTCTCACCTGCAGCAGACTTTCCTCCTCACACAGGTGTTTGTCCACCTTTTTGTAAAGGTTGTCGAGTCCCTTTTTCACCTCTTTGCCCGGGTATTCTTTGATAACTTTGCGTAGCTCTTGTTTGTTGAAGGCCAGCTGGTAGCTCACCTCCTCCTCACGAACACCCTGAGCTACACGTGCCTCAACTCCTTCAAAGAAATGCTGCAAGAGAGAGATGACAGTTTACCTATGATGCATTTAATACAAGTCAGGATTCCTATATCCTACATATGATTACTGATGATCACTCTAAACGATATTCCCTCTTACATTGAGTTTTTCCAGAGGCTGGCCCAGGGAGTTGATTACATAGGACTGCAGGTGATCTGTGTATTTGTGCTTGGCTTCTCGTCTCTCTGCGTCCAGGCAGGAGATCTTTAGACGTGACAGTGTGGAAAAGATGTGGTGGAAATTCTCCATCATCACAACGTCCCGAGGCGTCTTCTGGCTTTCATTGGCTACCTTCTCCACTGGAAAGACAATGAATATTCAGAGCTTAGTGTCTTGCCAATCAGTGTTTGATTCTGGATGACTGGTGGTTCTTACCGTTCATGAAGACGGCCCTGATAAGTTTAACGTAAGCTTTATCCAGGTCCCCTCGACGCTCTGCGTTGCGGAAGATTGTTTCAGCCAGCTCAGCAAACTCCTCAAACCCAGTCACAAAAGGCAGGATACCAACTTTGCTTTTCTTTGAAATCTTCACCTCCTCCATCTGTCTGATCTGACCAGACTGTGAGAAAACAACATGTAAGCCTTTTTTTTATTTCACTGAAATAAACCATACTTTCATTTAGGGATGTGCTGACAAGAACCAGAGACAAGAAAGCATGAATTTTCCTCGTCATACGGCGTCCACTCACAATGCACTTGTCAAAGTTCCTCTTGACAGTGACCAGCACATTTCCCAAAGTAGTGCTGAGGTACGAGGCCGGGTCAACGTTCTCAGCTGTCCACACGTGGTGACTCATCTTCACCAGCATGTAGAGAGAGTTGAAGCTGTCAATCTTGTCACCCAGAGCGATGAGACTGTTGAGCTCCGTCTCGATGCTCTGGAAGATTTTATTCATCATCAGCCGCACCATGTCTTTCCTTCAGTCAAGACAGGACAGGAAGTTGTGGAAAAGACAGAGGTGAGAGAAGAAGGGAGCGCCACATGAGATAAATATGAATATAATTTGGTTTCATTATAAATATATATATGATGTTTCTGGCTGTGAAGATGGGTGACCTTTGCAGCAGAGCTGTTCGAAGACGATGTGCGAGTACTCACTCTGATGACAAGGAGTGTCTGTGTTCTGCCTGGGGAGGCACTCTCGACAGCATGCCTCCATCTGACTCCTCTGTCTCGGGCTGCCAGGACAATGGACATAAAACATGACAAATCCAAACAAACATCTGCTGACGAGCACATGAATCTGAAAACATGCCAGCGTCTGTTATTGCTGTATTATTTCTTGCGATTCTTGAGAAAAATGTTCCAATTTCAGGCGGCTCCACATGAGTAGAGCAACTGATGCAAAGTGAAGTTAACGTTATTATTTTGGATTAGACAGTTTCATGTTACAACAGACTACACATTAGTTGGTGGCGTGCTGTTTGATTCTCCTGTCACAGATATTTCCTGTGCATGATCACAGATTTACCTGAGCGAGCGGGGGCGCAACTGTCGGGTGCTGCTGCAGCTTAAAGAACTTGCTGATGAAGTCTTGCTCTGCGAGACACAGAGGCTCCAGCTCACTGAGGACCTGCTCAAATATCTGCAGAGAAATACCACGTTTAATCCCACATCACAGAGCAACAGAGGAACACACAGCTGATTTGATTAAATCTGTGTATCTCTGGCTGTGTCACCTTGTCAAACTTGGTCCTGTCCGCCACGTCCAGGTCGGAGGCGGACATGTTGCCCATGTCCAGCAGCGAGGACGACTGGGAACGCCGGCTGTTGGAGCCCTGCACTGTCAGCTTGTTCAGGCTTGAGGTAGAGCCTGTCAGCTTCCCAGAGCTGCCATGAAGGCCTGAGACAGCACAACAAATACAGCGTTTAATCCTTTTAATGAAAAAGAGCCCAAGTTTTGGGAATATCATTCAAACTGCAGGTTTATGTCTGTCAATTATGACACTATTAAAAACAATTGAGTTTCAAAATCAATAAAAGACAAATGGTTAACAATGGTTAGCTTTTGTAGGCATTTATCATAGAATCAGATTATGTGATGATGCATTAAGCAGCATTGTGAACATTCAGCACAAACCAACCAGGTACGTGGCGAGGTAATGGTTTGTAGGGCTGAAAGTGTTTCAGGGTGGTGAAAAGAGTTTGAGCAACTTTTAGTGCAGTTGTGTAAGGCACAGTGGTGAGAAGCAGAACGGGTAATTAACAGTGGAAAAGCTCTGTCCAGATGGAGCGTACTTACTTTCCGTTTCCTGTTTGAGTGCACTTTCTTTCCGCGGAAGCGTGGCTGCAGCCAGTTAAAAAGGCAGGCATCAGAGACAGAGACAGGTTAGGCTTAAAACATGCAGCATGGGAGGAGTGAGGCCAGACGTTAGATGTACAAAGTTACATATATGCTGACGTGCGCTGCAGTTTATGTGCTCGTAGCTTTGGACAAACCTTTGGAAAACAAATTCTTTTTTCTTTTTTTTTGTTTTCAGAAGGAAAAGCTAATACAGAGAGCAGAAAGCAGAGTTCTATAATTCTGCCAAAACCAAAGCTCAACCAAGGATCCTATTTATATTCTAAAGAATAAAAAGAGTACAGAATTTATTATGTAAAAGGGAAGAGGAGACGTTATCAAAAGATAAAACATGAAGCAGAACATTAAACACTTTGGAAGAGAACATTAGTGAGGTGATGTAGAAAAGGCTGGAAAAGAATGAGGCCTTGTTTCCTTATTTAAACATTAATTTCTGTGTGACAGTACGATACAAATATTGGACAAAATACTCCGGATGCAGTGAAATTCACACAACCTTTGAGTGAACTACATGTTGCAAAAAAAGGAGAAAAAGACAAACAGATATGTTACTAAAAAAAAAAAATCCTAATCACACATAACAGCATCAAGTGCAGGAGACAGACATGCTTCATAACACGTCTCTGAATCACAGCTCTTACCAAACTTGCCCTTCGCTTCCTTGGTTGTTCCCGCCATCTTTATCTTGGCAACCTCGAAGAAGTCTTTGATTTCTCGTTCATATAGTCTGCTCATATAATCGACGTAGGTCTGAAAAAGAGAGAGAGAACATTTGTTTAGGTTCTCTAAACTCCATGTCCCAAGTATCACAGGAGTAGTTTGACATTTCTGAGAAAAACACTAGTTTCTTTTCTTGCTGAGTCAGATGAATATGAAACAAACAAAAAAAATCTATAAACAAACATCTTTAAAGTTCACTACTTAACATTATTATTATCATTATTATTATTGTTTTTTCAAATTATCTATAGATTTTGCGATAATGTCGTTATTGTGAATTCTTTTAGCCATGATAATCCTGCAGTGAAAATCTGACATCATTACAGCCCTAATTCTATTATTACTCTTTTATGGCTGTATTTATGACGAAGTTGGGGTCAAGAAGAGTTTGCTGTAAACTGCACTTGGCGTTACCACGGTAACCACACTGTCACCCAAGTGTGGTGTCAATCCTCTCTCCCATATCTTCCAAAATGTTTTAGCGGGATAAGAGCACTGACCCTCGACAGGCCCTCGTACTTCTCCCTGTGGGTGTTCTTCAGCCACTCCATGAGCTTGGCGTAGCGCAGCAGGTCCCTGTGGAGGGGGCTGTGTTTGGGCAGGGTCAGCTCTGCTGTGTGCTGGGACAGGGTGGAGCTCTGGTCATGACCCTGGACGACGGAGCGAGAGATAAAGAGACAGACATTTGCAGTATATTCAATTAAAGAGTTAATATAGACAAACCCACTGCTACTACGTCTCATTCCATCTTTCTGTTTACACACAAACACACCACACGTTAAGGGCGTTTTATCTTGCTTCCTATCATTACTTCAAATGACCATGAAACCAGATGTTTTTAAAAAGGTAAACAACTCAAAAATCCAACACCTCTTCGTCTTAACTTATTGACAAGCTTACTGAAAAGCAGAACTCTTACTGACAGACTGACGGTCGCCTCACTTCCCCTGAGTGTTAGCTTGTTCAGTCTCTAGTGCTTTTGCGCCGAGACATGCACGCAGAGCAGACAGGCACAGGATTTTATGATACGAGGCCTTTTGCAACAAAGCCATGTTAGCACCCAAACATAAAAAAGCCCTTAGCTGAGTGCAGACAGTCAGTGAAGGAGAAAGATGAACGGTGCCTCTTCAGCTCCGAGCTCAGATGAGAGATGTTAAGTCGTTAAAAACATATCCCATGCAAGAAATGATGGAGGGTGCCTGGAGGGCGTCTAAAGTAATGACATGTAAGTTGGAGTGAGGTATGCCAGGTCAAACATTAGCAAAGTGGGGGGAGGTGGGGGTTGCTGTGAGGGTACTCACTGGAAGTGACAGACAGGAGGACCTATAGAACTGAGGGATGGTCATTTTGAAGTGACTGAAGTGGTTGAACTGACACAGAGACAGAGAGCAGAGTGGGATGTTTCAAAGTGAGCAACACAGAGAGTCAAGAATAGGAGGGACACAACTGGAAGGAAACGACACAAGGAAGCCCAGGAAGAGAGTCACAGCTAAACAGGAAGTCCAGAGAGAGAGAGAGAGACAGAGAGAGAACAGGAGAGACTGTAGACCTCCATGGCGCAGCAGACTCACAATGGCAACGTGTGAGGACAACACAAAGTCTGACAGTCTCCTCCTACTTTGTTGCTTTTACTCTGCTTTATTATTCAGAGACATCAGGTTCCAGAAATAAATTATAATGAAATGTATATTTGTTTAAGCATGTATATTATTTTCTCAACTCTTGACTCTACATCAGTTTTACAAGAGTGATGTATAGTCTGTGTAATTTCACAGCTCAATATGACAAAGCATTCAAAGATGATTTAAACTGCATATACTTTTATGAAGATGGTTATTGCACCAGTGACCAATAATCTCTGACACTGAACTTTAAGAAGCAGAAAAGACACAAAGACAATGTCAGAAAGTCATAAAATCTAACCAACAAGAATATTACCAAATAATCAACCGGATAAAATTGTAAAACTAAAGTTTTCTGTACTTGCTTTTGCTGTACTTATTTATTTAAACCCTTTGTCATATTAATGTGCCTGTTACCTGGTGGACAAACACATTGTTGAGATGATTGGTGAGGCGACGAGCAAAGGTGTCTCTCAGCTCAGCGAACAGGAGCTGCTGCTGCGTCACAGCCATCAGCTTCTCATGGCCTATGACAAAAAAAGGAGACGTTTAATTTGATTACTTACTTCAAAAACAGCTACTAATGCCTTTAGTTGATCAACGGGTAATCGATAACACTTCATCTTTAAACCAACCTGGTCGGAGAGCCACGTTCATGCACTGCAGAAGAGCTTCAGAGGCGTTGATGCAGGCCTCGATACCTTTAGGGGAGGTCAGGTCTCCATCCTGCAAAGCTCTGATATGTCCCTTTGACAGGTCCATGTAGTTCTATGTGAGGAAAAACACACCAGGTCATCAAACAAAGTCCAGCAATCTAACAATAAAATTAGTATTCAAACACAAAGGTTTTCAAGATAAAAATATCTATGTTTTAAAACAGGTTTACACACAGTAAAACACTTAAAAATCAAGATGGGGACTACTTTTTTAAACAAAGTGGGCTCTGATAACTGTGTTTAGATCAACTGATTAATTTCATGCATATACAGTTGAAAACATTTTAACATGTACCAACCACTAAGAACTGGATCTCGTCCAGCAGTTTGCCATTGTTGGTGCTGCTGATCTGGATGAGGCGGTTGCTCTGGGAGATCTGGTCCATCTGCTCCTTGACACTCTGCAGCATCTCCTCATAGCTGCTCAGCTTTCCCTCAATGGTGTCCACCTCTGACAGCGCCTCATCCAGCAGCTGCATCAGGATATTGACCTGCTTCTCCGACGCCATGATGGACTGGATGTTGGCCTTAAAGTAGGAGACAATGAAGAGGGTATTTATATGTTTCTTTGTTTTTAAAAAGTTAATGCTTATGTCCAAACTCACAGGGAAAATAATGTAATTTAGAACTTTAATACTTTTCATTCTGGTTGCTTCACTCACTCCGTCTAAAACCTGCAGCTCCTTGGAGAGTTGCTCCGCAAAAGCCTCAGCGTTGGAGATGGCGTACTCGCACATCTCCATCATGCTCTCGATGTCCTGCTCCTCACGGGTGCTCAGCTCCTGGTAGTCGTCCAAAGCGTCCTCATCACCCCCGGCGACGCTCTGGCTCTCACCGCTTGGCACTGACTCTAAACCCATGAAAACAGATGAAAAAGCATGAAGAAGCCATGAGCACAAACAAACTAAGTTCAAGACACATTCTGCCATCCTCAAACACACCAGGCTTTATACTGTTCTTATGGGGACAACTACCCACATAAATACATTCAGTAACAGGGAAAGGCTTTTTAAATCATTCTCACTAAAGTGACTGAAGATATATTTATCTTAACAAGTCATAATCTGTTTTAGAATAATTAAGTCTTAAAACACATTTTAAATAAGCTATGAAACTGTATTAATTCACTACCACTGTTGAAAATATAACATGAAGTTTAAACCATAGTAAATCTAACTGCAGGTTATTTAACTCCATAAAACCACAAACAGTCTCAGGTGGTGGAAACAGAAGCACGTCTGCAGCCTGAAATGGTTTTTATCAGATAAACGTACTTCTTTATATTTGTTCTGCCTGATAAAATAGCTGCTCTAAGCAAAACTGCTGAACTAACAACTGCATTTTACATTGCTCTGGATCAATTAGAAACAATATGGGTAACAACTTTGGGTCAAGTTAAATACAGAGTACATTAATGAGCACATGTCAGTAAATAATCTTATGAATTATGATGATATGAACAAGTAAAAAACTAAGTGAAGTAAAAACATGACCTAGATGTGTGTTACGATTATTAAAATAAAAAAAGGAATCATGCTCATCCTTATTTACAAGTAATTCAAACAGCAGGAGCTTTAAGAAGGTAAGAGTCTCTAATGAGAATGGTGTCTTTGAGGTCATGAGCATACAATGGAGAGGAGTGAGGAGAGGGGGGAAGTTAAGTCCTACCAACCTTCCGCTTTAGGAAGTTCTGGCCAGAGAAAGTTTAAAAGAGAAGAGTGAGAATAAAGGAGAATTTAACACAGAAAGCCATACCACAAACCAGGATACAAAGAAGAAGAGATCTCTAGACATGCTATTAATAAATCAAATCAACTGAAAGCTGACAAAGTTCCTTATTTCTGGTCAAAATTAGAATACATCAAACATGACCAATACACACTAGGGTCAGCGCTAATGTTTTGAGAGAAAAAGACACGCCTTTAAGCAAATGTAATCAAATCATGAAAAGAGGCATGCGGTCACAGGGGTGGCTGAGGGATAGAGAGTTTCCACACCTTCCAGCAGCTGAGAACTGACATTCACAAACTCCACCTTCTTCCTCAGATAACGCTGGTTCAGCTTCCAGATGCAGGAGATGAAGGAGTTTTTTTCAGCCGTGCTGCTGGCCAGCCAGCGGTACACCTTCTCAAAATGAAGGTCGAATTCAGGATTTTCCTATAAGATAACAAATAAACCGAGAGAGTATTTTGAATCTGAACGAGGGAGAAAAATACCTTCTTGATGGTTATGGGTGACATAAAGGAAAGAGATACAAGAAATACATTATTCTCTAACCTTGCTCGCATCTTTGGCATCTACTTCTGTCAGATCTCGGAGCTCCCAGGTCTGCTGGCGCTTGTAAAAATCCCCTTTGTCAGATTTCTTCACCTTCACCACTTTAACCTGGACAGGCCTCTCTGTGGTAACTGGAGGAGGGGGGGGGGAGCACATTATTATTATCATTTAAGAAACATTTACCTTTTATGATTAATAGTTATTTACAGCTGCTCCTGTGGTTGTTACCCACTGACCTGTAGCACACAGGAAGCAGTTCTTCTTCTTCTTTCCTGCCTTGCAGACATTGACGATGCCGAGGAGCCGCTCGTCGTTGGGCGTGAAGATGTCCCTCTGGAGGGCATGCTTGATGGCTGTCATGGTGGAAACTGTAACACAGCACAGCATAATGTTGCAGACATGTAGGTGACTCACTGTACAGTCTTTGCAAATGTATGAAAGCGGAGAGCCAGTCCTGCTAATGAGAAGGGACAAACCTTCCTCCTGAGTGCACATGTATCAATCTAACATTTACTTAATTATATTTAGCATAAATTACAACCATTGTTCTTTGCGTTTGACTTATTCATGACATATTTTCAGCAGTTATCTTAACGCTAATGAATACTGGTGTCTTTTAGCCTGTCAAACACTCTTCTAACGGCAGCTAGCTGACATGTTTTCAGAGGCTGTTTACGTAAAAAATGTTAAAGACGTTAAAAACGAATTTCTTAAGGTAGATACCGGTGTTGGCCACGGAAACACTGCACTAAAAGTAATGAGGCCCTTCACAATGTAAATGCACCGATGTCCTCTCTGTGTGTTAGCTTGCTGGCTGCTAGCTTGACAGAGCTAGCTACAGTAGAACACGTAGAGTTTGACACTACGCCAGGGAAATAAACTAAACTGCACCTCTGTGGTTTCTTTTTTTTTTCTTTTAGTCAAAATGCTCTGTCTTTGTATTTTTGACAGAGGTATATGTCATTAGTTGCCGTTACCTTGTTTTGTCAGCCCACCAGCAAAGCACCGCCCTCTCCACTTCCTGGTTCTGTGACGTAGCTGTCATGTGGTGGTGACACTGTTGTCAACATCCAGCTCCACCCACAGAGGCTGAGCTGAGCTGAGCTGTGTGGGACTTGCTTTGTGATAATATGCCCATATTAAAACACAATATAAAGATGGACTCTGCTTCAATACCTGAGCCTGAAGCGCTTACGCTAAAATCTAGTTTCCTTCATTATTAGAGCAAATATACAGTATACATATTTTAAAATGCACCATATTTTCCTCTTCTTCTGTGTTTTATTTGAAGTGTTGAGCCATAAGAAGATATAAAAACGATCTCAGTGTAGTTTTACATCTCCTCTCTCAGGCTTCTCTCTGTAGCTCTAAAAACAACAGGTCGGTGAGCCAATCAGAAGAGAGGAGGCTCTGAGCCTCTCTTCTGGACCTTTTGAGACAAGTCATGTCACAGACTGTCTACATGATCTTTTCAGAACACCAGGTGGCATTGTGAATCCACATAATAGCTATAATTGCCATAAATACCAGTTCCCTGTTTTATGTGTTGTGTTCTTACATACGGCCTGTGTGTGTCTCTTTGTTGTCAGTGCTGTAATGATGTATTTGTTCTGTTTTAACAATAAAAAGGATGTATCCATTGTTCTGATCTACAGCAACAGTCCATGAAGCGATAAAGAGTCAGCTGAAAGTCAACAGTGTCAACACAGTGGAGTCAGACATGAGATGGAGAAGAAACAAGTGATCTGCAGGAAACGCCTGGAGGTGCTGTCTGAGTTGGAGTTACTGTACAGAGACAGCGCAGGATTCCCTAGCTGGTGAATGAGACATGCACTGCCATCATCAACAGTCACATTCATGGGTTATTGCTGCCGGTGACGTAAAAGTGACAGCACAATGGAAGTATGTGTCCAACATATATATATAACATATGTGTTCATTTCTTTATTTTCAATAGTCCATGTATCATGAACTCTGCCTCCTGTGTCCGTCTCCTTGGAGATTTAACATCACAAGTATTAGTCAGGCCTGGAGAACAGCGTCACTGAAGGATATGTAAAATCATATTGTGCGTCTCTATACTGTCTTTTAGCAAGTTAATGTCATGTTCATGTACTGTATTACCTCCAGTGTCCCCAGATATTATTTTCCTTCTTCCAGTGGTGGGAAAAGATGCACGTTTTGTGACTGCAGCTCAAGGATATTGCAATATTTATTTGTAGGAGTGAATTATCACTTTAATATGGAAATAGACAGAGGACCTTTTTGTCCTCAGAGAAAATAATGGAGGAACTGACAGGAAGTCCAGAAAGTATCTTTTTGAATTTGCATTTTAACAAATTAAAATACATCTGAAATATTCACTTTAACATGAAGAAGTTACACATTTACACAACTCTGACACACAAATCTGTTTGAAAACTTTAGGAAGTCCCATCACACAGCTGAGACAAAATACAATAAAATCTAATTCTATGATCAAGAGGTATTAAATGGAACTGACATCGATCTATCTGATTCAAATTTGGGTGAAATCATTACGCCTACAATCAATTAATCAATCAATCAATCAACCAGACTAACATGTTAACATGTTAATCCATGTTAAAATGATGACACATTTCATGTGTTTGGACCGTCATGTTCACAAAAATAATGCCCTTTACGTGTGTATTATACATCCAAATAACATGTTCATCTCATACACTGTAAAAAAGAAAATCGTAAAAAAAAAAAAAAGTCAAATGACTGGCAGCAGAGGCTGCCAAACAAAAACCATAAAATTAAAGTAAAATATCCTAATTCAAATGAGCTTAAAAACAATACATTTAAAGAAAGTTTAATTAATATTTCTAAAGAGAAAAACTTTTATTTTACAGATTTTTCCTAATTTGTTATGATCAAACACCTTCAATAAAGTGACGCCACTAAAGTTTCTGCAGAGAAACTTTTTCCTAATAATAAAATTAAGTGTCAATCAATGAAATATTAACACATGCTTAATATTGTAAAGTAAACCATTTGTTTTGGAAGACAAAAAATACTTAAGTAAGAAGTAAAAAAATACTGTGTAAAACAGATTAAAATCATCTCAAACTTCAACTTGCAGTATTTGTGTCAACATTGAATCTTTAAGTATGTAAAGTAATGTTAAAACCTGTAGAAGCACAATCTAAATACAATATCTACTGATTCAGATTCAGATCAATTTTCTTACATTTCTGATAAAATATAATATACTGAAGAAATGCTAATTAAACTGTTAAGTCTCTGTATGTAGTTGGAAACTTAATTACAAATAACATACGCACCACTATTGACCTTATAACACTTTTATTTAATATATTCAGATGTAAATTTACAATATCAACCAGTTATTCACAAATAGTTCTTCAGAGCCCCGGGATGATCTGAAGAACTAAAACTGGCATTTCTCCATTGGTCTATCTTGCCTGTCAAGGTTCCTATAATGAGGAGGTGATGATGTCACCTCTGAAAGAGGGGGGGCTGTGGAGCTGAGGGGGTGTGGTCTGTTGTTTTTTAGCTTGTATCTTCCAATTCAGTTTTATCTTGTTTTCCACAGTATTCTCCATATAGTTCTGACAACATATGTGGACAAACATTATACTATCTTTTATGTCAGACTCCCAACTATACAGTGTATTAATAAGTCAAATCACAACATACCACAAAGGTTATGAATCTTTACCAGAAGTGACGGTGCAACGTAGCAGATGAAGAAAAATCCACCTTCAAACTGCCAGTAATCAGCTGGATCCTTGGAGCATCTGGGGGGGAAAGAATGATATTTAACACCAGTGAGTAAATCAATCTGTTTATATCAGGTGTAAATATGTGTGTTTGGAAGAGTGCTACCTGCAAGGCTGAAGGAAGGCCTGAAGTTGTTGATACTAAAAACCCCACAATGCATCACAGCATCTCGCCCGGCAGTTCTTGATCTCAGCAGACTGGAAAGAGACAGAGTAGGTCATGTTTATCAAATTACTTTATTGTACTTATTTCATAACTAGTTAAGGAACACTACATTAGAGATGAAGATAGCACCTATGATCAGAGCAGTATGTTTCTTATTAGGATTTTAAAAAAAAAAGAAAGAAAGGCAAATAGTATGATGAACTGTATATATTACGTACTGTATAGAAGCACAGAGAACTGGTGTATTGCTTAGTATTAACTGAATAACACATTAATTAATCAAGGACAGAATTAGCCTAAATTGACTAACAGCAATAGGGATCAACAGATTTTTCAGGGCTGATTTGATTATTAGTAATCAAAGAGACAGAAATATTCAGAACCGATTCCAACACAAAACTACTGCTACATAAAGACACTCGCCATGGCTTTAAAGTTTCTATTATTTTCTATTATTTTGACCAACCCATTTATATCAAAGAAGATAGGCTAAATAACAGAAACACCTCTGTATAAACAGTATAATCTTCATGAAGGACTGTTGTATTAGACTATATGAGTTTAAGCTAGATGTTCCTAATAAATTGTCAATTGGGTGTACATTAGTAATTATCAGCTGTATGGGAACACCTGGGAACTGATACTGGCTCCCTGGCAGTCTAAAGATGTTGTTTAATACTTTTATCATATATTATTATTATCATCCCCATATAAGATGTTTTACCCTCCTCTTCCCCTTTTAAAAATGTGCCGCAGTAACACGTTTACTCAGAGTACGTCACCTTTCATTACCAGCAGTGAGTGACCGTTTACGTGCTGACGTCACTGTAGTGTCTCATCGCCAGTCTCTGGAGTTTCTGTTACCGGTAGAGTTTATTGCTGCTCTATCTGAACACAGTTAATGTTGTTGTTTTCTTCATTACAGTGACTAACTACCTGCTGTACATTTAAACTGACCAGTTCTGCTCCAGCACCCACAGCTCTCTGCTGCTTATAGCGAACTTCACTGATTCAGCTTTTGTTTACATGCTGTTTAGAACTGATTGTTACTTTAGCTTAGCAGTTAGCTCTGGCTTCTCTCTCTCCTTTGCTCAGTGTGTGTGTCTCGGACCAACAAATTAACTTGTACGTAAGAGTGTTGTGTTTTTGTAGCTTCAGAATCAGAATATTGGATTGTGATGTTTATTACAACTTCAGCGATGTCTGCTGTCATGCTGTGGACACACAGCTCCGCTCGCTAACCGGAGCTACAAACAAAATAGCATGTTAGCTATTACTCAGATCCCTGAGTTGTCATCTGGAACATGGGTGAACAATGCGGAACTGGGTGATGCCCGGCGATGGGAACCATGAGTGGTAGGCTGGAGACAACAGTCCAGACCAAGCGTTAGCTGCGCGGGAGACTTATGCTCCTCAATGTGTTTCCTGGTCCTCTCTGTCTAAGTGTAC